>NW_024879572.1:0-215000 GCF_900700415.2 Clupea harengus
GGGATTTTCCATCTGGCACCGAATGTAGACCGTCTTTCTCAATGGTTACACACATATCACCTTTGTCAAGGCGCTGACTCTCAGCTGCCGTAAGCGAATGTAAGGAGGGCAGATTCAGTTTCCCGGAACCGCAGACATAAGGGCCTGTCTCTGATAATCGTTTAATTTAATAAACCTACAGAACATACTTTCATTGTCATATCTGGAGTGAGGGTTGTGCTTCCTCTTACCAAGGAGACGACATTTGTCAGCCCAGTGTTCTTGTTTCCCACATTTATGACATGCATTCCTAGATGTCTCTATTTTCCTAGTTCTGATGCTTTCTAGGATCACCTTGATGTCCCACTTTCACATTTCTTAGCATGAACTCTGGATCTGTGTGTAGGCCATGTGTGCTGGCATTTCTGACCCTTTGTTCTGTATTGCGTTCTATCCTCCTTGCTACATTAATTAGCATCTCAAAGGTGAACGTTGGGTCTTCCCAACCGGGTGTAGTCAACTTAACAATACTTTTGAGCTCAGGGACAGTATTATGCAAGAAATTTGCCTTCAAGACACCGTTGTTATTGGTCATAACATTCTCCTCTGTCATCCCGCTCATGCCTGAATGTCTTAAAAATGCTTCAACAAATCTTCATCCACCGCTTCATTAGCCAACCAGATATTTTCCCCCAATCTGTACTCGCATTGGTAGCATTCTGAATCCACTCACGGACTGCCTTCCAGCCATCATCTAGGTTCTGTTGATCTTCTCCTAACCCAGTATCAACATCCCGTTTCACCTTGTCAGCCTCTGTGTTGTTTAACACAGTGCACAACAGTGAAACGCCATCATATGGGTGCAACTGATAAATCTTTCGCAAACGATGAATTTTGGACCAGATATTCATCCCTGCTTTACTCGGATGCTGCAGGTCCTTTGACCACTGGTCAATATCTTGCGGCTTTGCAGATTTATAAGAATGCACTAGATTTCTACCAGTATACCTAGATGTCAAGGCTCTCAATCTGGCCAGGCCATCATTAACACCTGAGTCTACATTCATGTTCTTTGACCCACAATCTGCAATTAGCATCGGCATTGTTTCAAAAGCCGCTCGTCTCTCCCCTCCCTGGGTTCTTTCAGGCTTGCTATGTCTGCCGAGTTCTTGGCCTGTCCTGCTTTTAATGTTTTCACATCATCTGCAATTGCTCGAACTGTGCTGTTCTCAACATTCAGGCGCCATTCTAGCTCAGTTTTTTCATGTTTTACTTTAACCAATTCACCTTCAAGTGACAATACCTTATCTCTCTCAATCTTCAGAACTCTGTCTGACTCCATTTTTTCTTGTGCCCTCTGACGGCGCATTATCTGATCTAAGGTAACGAGAGAAAGTTTGATTTTATCTTTTTCGTGCAACAGCTTTTCAAAACTGCGTCATCAAGTGGCCAAAAGTCATGGTCGGGCAGAATGTTGTACTGCAGCTCAATTTTCCTCTCGGTCTCATTCAACTTGAGATGACTATTCAAAAAACCTCTGATTGTCTTAATCATGGTATTCTCGTCAAACTCACGCACTGTCAAATCACCCATCTCAATAGTAGGGATGTTTTTGGTCTGGCTCAAACTTCTCCTGAACATCTTTAATTGCTTACAGCTAAACCAAAATAAACTTATAACTTATAATGTTACAAAACATATATTATCTTCCACAAAGTTAAAACTTAAATCGTATGTACACGACTTCCCACTTAGGCCTCGCCTACTACGTTATCTCGAGGTCGAATCTTTTTTTTTTTCTCAATACACGCTAGCATTGTCTTCTTGCTGGCCAGTTGAGGTTTATGATTTAAAATAAGGTGTCATACCACACTGAGCATGCCCGATCTCGTCCGATATCGGAAGCTAAGCAGTGTCGGGCCTGGTTAGTACTTGGATGGGAGACCGCCTGGGAATACCAGGTGCTGTAAGCTTTTCTGTCTCTGCCTCCCAGCGCGCCCCTGCTGGCCGCAGCAGTCAGCACAATTCAGCCAGTTAAACTTGGAACACTCTTTTGTGTTTTTTTTTTCTTTCTTTCTTTCTGCCTGTCTGTTAGTCTCTCTGTCTGTCTGTCTGTCTGTCTGTCTGTGTGTCTGCCTGCCTGTCCCACTGCACGTCCCGAGCCACGTGAGCTTTATGAGGCCGACTTTGTCAGGCAGTAATTGCTTACGGCCATACCACACTGAGCACGCCCGATCTCGTCCGATCTCGGAAGCTAAGCAGTGTCGGGCCTGGTTAGTACTTGGATGGGAGACCGCCTGGGAATACCAGGTGCTGTAAGCTTTTCTGTCTCTGCCTCCCAGCGCGCCCCTGCTGGCCGCAGCAGTCAGCACAATTCAGCCAGTTAAACTTGGAACACTCTTTTGTGTTTTTTTTTTCTTTCTTTCTTTCTGCCTGTCTGTTAGTCTCTCTGTCTGTCTGTCTGTCTGTCTGTCTGTGTGTCTGCCTGCCTGTCCCACTGCACGTCCCGAGCCACGTGAGCTTTATGAGGCCGACTTTGTCAGGCAGTAATTGCTTACGGCCATACCACACTGAGCACGCCCGATCTCGTCCGATCTCGGAAGCTAAGCAGTGTCGGGCCTGGTTAGTACTTGGATGGGAGACCGCCTGGGAATGGCTCATGACCCCCCCAAGTACATATTGCTCAACCCTGGGATCGATCAAAAATGATCAAAACGGATGGTTCCATCTGGTGGTCAGTGTTATTTACAGAAATTGTCATGTACAAGGCCTGGTTTATTGAAATATACTAGTCTGCTGAATGTTTTGTTTATTATTTTCATAGTTACATTTTTGGGCTGAATTAAGAAAAGGTGTCATGTATCAGTACACTCTCACTTTGTCTGGAAGACATCAAAGCCTTTCACAGAACTCGTGACCACCCAGGGGGTACAGCCAGCGCACAGTGGGGTGTATTCACACCTGTGGTAGTGGCGGAGAAGAAACAAGGACTTCTAATTGCTTTGACGTGTTTTTTTACACTATCCCACCCCTTCTGAAACCCAAGCATACAGAGACTCCAAAATACTTGAAATACTTTTACAACTTTTTTTTTTCACCCAGAATGTGTTTCATTTAAAAGGCAATGCATGAAAACACAAGTAAACAAGATCTGTTTGGTTTAAAGCTCACTCACCACGACAAGGTACAGATCTACGAGCGAGAACACGAGAGACAAACATTTACTACCATTTGTGAACATTTAGTTAAACATGGAGCTGACAGACAAACAAACATCACAAGGACACGCGCACATAAATAACATATAATAATCAAAAACACTTAATTAAAAACACAAACTTGTACTTGTGATAAAAATTAACAATTGGTTTGTACAGGCCAAAGCCCAATAAAGAACAGGATTATCCAAAGACTCAGGTCACTAATCAACAAATAAAGGCTCAAGCCTGTTCGATTTTTTTTGTGTGTTTTCTTTGGCAAACTTTTGTTAAACATGAAGCAGACAAAGACATACAAACATTACAAAGACATGAAGCTGACAAAGACAAACACATACATGACAAAAACACATATTATCAGACATGAACAACCACTAAAGGGTATGTAAACTGATTGTGTTAGATCGGAACTGATTAAGGTTAAAATGATTGAGGTTAGATTGGCCTTGATATGAAACATAGGCCAGAACATGTTTTTTATAAAAAAAAGATACTACAAAGTGCATTTTAACAGCAACATAAATAATAATAAAAAACAAACACAAGAACATTCTTAAGTAAAACTGTAAAGTGCATTTTTTTGAACTTCTGAACTATATAAATAAATAGATAGTTTTGTTTGTGTTTTAAAGTGCTTCAGCAAGTACAAACACACAAACAAACAAACACAAACAAGCCTCTTTCTCTCTCCTACAGATGGCACAGGAGAAGTGGCATCACAGAGATAAGTTATTTACAGTTATTTACACACTCTTTTCCAACTCCACATCCACCACACTTTTAAAGTGTTCAAAGCTGTCGTACACCACATTGTCAAACCCAGAGGTGGTGGATTTCCTAGTGGATGGACAGTAGGAAAATATCTTCTGGGTGCTTCCAGCCACTTTATCCTTGGAAGGTGTGTACCTCTTCCGCTGTCCACCACAATTAGGCACATGGCAAGCCCCACATGGCCACGAGGACTTGTTCGGCATGAATGCCTGTACTGTTGGTGCAGGAGGTACAAAGCTCTGGCTGCACGATGGCCCACGAAACAGGACGGAGGGAGCCTGTGGCTGTGCGGGGAGAACCAGGAGTATGGGTGCTGCCGACACAGGGGGTGGTCCATAGGTGGGCGCAGCAGGCTTTGGCTGGAGGTGGGTGGACGCAGTAGGCCTTGGCAGAATGAGGGTGGGCTCAGCAGGCTTTGGCCGAGTGAAGGAGGACGACGCCGTGGGCTGAACGGGCCGGTTCACAGGAGGCACAGGCTCTGGCTCTTCAACAAATAATCTGGAAATATGAAATACACATGTAATGAGTATGATATGACGTGTGTGTGAAACAAAGTGCTGATGACAACTTACCTCCGCTTCTCACCACGTCTTTTTCCAGCCTCGTGATGAACGTGCTGGTACTGGACCTGAGGCCGGTCTGGGCGGTGGGCAGGGATGTTGGCAGCGGCAGGAGCTTCTGGGAACGGTGCCGTCTGACAGCACTTTCAGGTGAGGTGCGTCACCTTTTCGGCAGTACAACGTCCGCCCGCATAGTTTGGCCTTTTTTCTCCTCCTGGCAGTGAAAGTTCGAGACTTGGTCAGCCATTGGATTCTTGTTCTAGATGCCTCGTACGGTTGGACTTTTCAGTGAAAGTCTTGTCGGCCCCAGCGCGCTGCCACCGATGTTTAAACTTCTCCATGACTCATCTGGTAGAGTAAAACATGAATAAATGAAAAGCAGATGAGGGCTTCATACATGTTTTAGAGACCCAGCAGCCCTCGTAAAAAGTCGTAACCAAAAAACAGCCCATTCATTCATACACTTTGTTTTAACAGTGCAAATAGCGTTGACATATTTAACATTTCCTAAAGCTATTTACACATCAAATTTCACTCCACACTGTGTGTAACACTATCTCTATGGTTATTAAGAAGTGAGCTAAAGGTGTCTGGATT
Organism: Clupea harengus; assembly: GCF_900700415.2. Taxonomy (NCBI): domain Eukaryota; kingdom Metazoa; phylum Chordata; class Actinopteri; order Clupeiformes; family Clupeidae; genus Clupea; species Clupea harengus. The sequence goes on from NW_024879572.1 coordinate 5,126, forward strand.
CATCTGTTTTTTGAAGAATTTCCAGGGATTGTCTTCACCATGTTTCATCTGGTACAGTACAACATGAATAAATGAGTAAAACTAAAAGCTGATGAGGGCTTAAATACATTTTTAGAATCCCAGCAGCCCTCGTAAAAGTAGTAACCAAAAACAGCCCATTCATTCATCACTGTTTTTAACATGCAAATCGCGGTTGACATGTTTACACTTTTAAAGCATATTTACACATCGAATTTCAACTCCACACTGTTGTAACGCCATCTCTATGGTCTTAAGAAGTTAGCTAGAGTGTCAGATCACGTTTTTGAAGAATTTCCAGGGATCGTCAGGTCATAACACCAGTGATTGCTAGCTCATTCATTCATTTTCAATGCATTTAGCATGCTAATCGCGGTTGATATTCTAACGCATCTAAAGCATATTTAAGCTTTACATTTAGAGTCCACACAGTAGTAGTACATTCTTCAAGGTCTCAACATGTAAAATCAATAGTCTGGTCGCATTTTAAACGCATTTCAGAGGAGATCAAAGCCCCTAATGCGTTCGCTATTTCAATGGTCAACAAGCGGAAGCCTGAGGAAATTTGTGTTTAAAGTACTGGCGCTAACAAAGATATATATCACTGTAAAAGCCTTGAATATCAAGGCAAATACATACCACAAATATTTCGAGTTTCATTCGATTACTTAGCACATAATTGATACCAAACGTACCTGAGAGTAAAGAAAAACAGTCGCATCGTTACAATCAAATTGGCCACCAGTAATTTTTGATATAACAGCTCCACACAGCTAAGATGACGATTGCGATCCTCCGCTCAAGATTGGTCTGTTTGAGCGTGATGCTTTGCCTCAGCATTTTGCTTCAACCATGGGCCTGATTGGCTGCTCGCTCTGCTCAAACTACCTTGGATGGCTGACGATCGCTTTAGGTTACCTTGGAGGGGGGAATTTGCTTGGGAATACCAGGTGCCTGTAAGCTTTTCTGTCTCTGCTCCAGCGCGCCCCCTGCTGGGCCGCAGCAGTCAGCACAATTCAGCCAGTTAAACTTGGAACACTCTTTTGTTTTTTTTTTTTCTTTCTTTCTTTCTTTCTTTCTTTCTTTCTTTCTGTCTGTCTGTCTGTCTGTCTGTGTGTCTGCCTGCCTGTCTGTCTGCACGTCCCGAGCCACGTGAGCTTTATGAGGCCGACTTTGTCAGGCAGTAATTGCTTACGGCCATACCACACTGAGCACGCCCGATCTCGTCCGATCTCGGAAGCTAAGCAGTGTCGGGCCTGGTTAGTACTTGGATGGGAGACCGCCTGGGAATACCAGGTGCTGTAAGCTTTTCTGTCTCTGCCTCCCAGCGCGCCCCTGCTGGCCGCAGCAGTCAGCACAATTCAGCCAGTTAAACTTGGAACACTCTTTTGTGTTTTTTTTTTTCTTTCTTTCTTTCTTTCTTTCTTTCTTTCTGCCTGTCTGTTAGTCTGTCTGCCTGTCTGTCTGTCTGTCTGTCTGTGTGTCTGCCTTTCTGTCTGTCTGCACGTCCCGAGCCACGTGAGCTTTATGAGGCCGACTTTGGCACGGCAAGTAAATTGCTTACGGCCATACCACCACTGAGCACGCCCGATCTCGTGCCGATCTCGGAAGACTAAGCAGATGTCGGGCCTGGTTAAGCTACTTGGCATGGGAGACCGCCTGGCAATACCAGGTGCCTGTAAGCTTTTCTGTCTCTGCCTCCCCAGCGCGCCCCTGCTGGCCGCAGCAGTCAGCACAATTCAGCCAGTTTAAACTTGGAACACTCTTTTTTTTTTTTTTTTTTTCTTTCTTTCTTTCTGCCTGTCTGTTAGTCTGTCTGTCTGTCTGATATGGCTGTCTGTCTGTCTCTGTCTGTCTGGTGTGTGTCTGCCTGCCTGTCTATCTGCACGTCCGAGCCACGTGAGCTTTATGAGGCCGACTTTGGCAGGGGGGGCAGTAATTGCTTACGGCCATACCACACTGAGCACGCCCGATCTCGTCCGATCTCGGAAGCTAAGCAGTGTCGGGCCTGGTTAGTACTTGGATGGAGACCGCCTGGAATACCAGTGCTGTAAGCTTTTCTGTCTCTGCCTCCCAGCGCGCCCCTGCTGGCCGCAGCAGTCAGCACAATTCAGCCAGTTAAACTTGGAACACTCTTTTTTTTTTTTTTTTTTTTTCTTTCTTTCTTCAGTCTGTCTGTCTGTCTGTCTGTCTGTCTGTCTGTCTGTCTGTCTGTCTGTCTGTCTGTCTGTCTGTCTGTGTGTCTGTGTGTCTGCCTGCCTGTCTGTCTGCACGTCCCGAGCCACGTGAGCTTTATGAGGCCGACTTTGGCAGGCAGTAATTGCTTACGGCCATACCACACTGAGCACGCCCACTTTTGTGAGATTGCGAAGTTTGTCGTTGGCAGCAGTTGAAGGAGAAAGGCTCCTTCCAGTTCGTTTGTTCATTGTTTGTGCGTTTGATTTTTTGTCTTTAGTAAGTTTGTTTGTGTCAGTTTTGTTTTATTTGTTCTGAAAGGGAACCCGGCAGTTTTTTAACTGTTAGGGCGAACTTGAAAGTTCAAACTTTTTTCAACATGGACGGACCTCGCGGCACTGAACACGGAATGGAAAAAGGCAAAAGAGATAAGGATTTACCCTCAAAAACGGACGGAAGCAAGGCATCGACCAAGGACAACAGCAAAAAGACAAAGACAAAGAAAACGGATTTTAATAAAGGTGAACAACGGACTGACACACGGCTAAATGACAACGGACTGGATAAAAGGATTACGAGCAAGCCTAATGATTCAAACACGGATGGCACAACGGTAATGAATACGGATAATGCAGCACGACAACGAGAAATAAAATTGATTTAAACAAAAGCAAACAACGGACTGATACACGGCTGAATGACAAAGGACTGGATAAAAGGATTACGAGCCAGCCTAATGATTTAAACACGGACGGCACAACGGCAATGACTTCGGATAAGGGCAATACGACAACGAGAAGGAAAGTGGACTTAAACAAAGATGAACATCGGATTGATAAAAGGCTTCACGACAACGGACTGGATAAAAGGATTACGAGCAAGCCTAAGGATTTAAACATGGAATATACAACGGCAACGACTTCGGATAATGGCAATACGACAACGAGAATGAAAGTGGACTTAAATAAAGACGAACGAAGGACGGATGAAAGGATGAACGAAAACGGACTGGATAAAATGATTACGAGTGAGGCAAATGATTCAAACATGGTCGCGAAGGATGCAGGAAAAGATATTGAAAATGAGAGCGATGGAGTAAAGGAGATGAGGAACGAGGATGCAGGAAGGAAAAATGCTGAGAGTGGGGTGGAAAGCAGAGAAACACGGCGAAATGAGCCAGACCAAAGCAACGAAAAAGGTAAAGATCACAACGAACTTTATAATGAAAATAATACTGACAAAGAAAGCAAGGATAAAAGACATGAGGGGAAAAGGCCGGGACTATGGCAAAGAGCATATTCCAAAGAAATGACACTGGTTTTAGAAACTGAAGATATTGATGGTGTTAACGCTATAAAACTAATAAAAGAAATAGAGAACGTTTGTAGGGCCTGGAAAACTTCGGGCTCTGAGACCCAGGCCAAATAAACAATATGAGGCAACATTTGAGAGCTTAGAAGACTGCGATCTCCTGGAGGATGGAGGTCTAATGGTTAATGGAATAAGGGTGGAAGTGAAGAGCTGTACAGAGAGCGAGGGTAATGGTCTCCTTTCTTCACTTGCCCCATATACAACAGATACAGAAGTGCTAGAAAAAAGCTACTGAAGTGGGGAGTTGAACCCATCCTCCCCCTAGGCGGCGGTTACGACCCGGGGCCACGTTCCAGTGGCAGATGGCACACGTGTATATAAAGTTAAGATGTCCCCAAAAGAAAGTAGCATGCGTTGCCCCTACAGTGCAGAGGTTCGATACACCTGACGGGCCTCAGTACGTGTAGGTTAATCCGATGACCGGCCAGGTGCAAGGCTAATGTAGACTGTGCCTACAACCCGGGCAAAAGCATTTATGAGAAACTGCCCTGAGTTCAACCTGCCGGGAATGCCTGCAACAAGGCCATTATGCCGGGAGTGCGCCGCCCCGAAATGCCCCGACTGCCGCCGTGCTTTCATTAAATGCACAGTGCATTAGCTTGGAGGAGGGAGAGTGAAGGAGAAAATGTGGAGGAAGCAGCAGGAGGAGCATGGCCGGGGTCGGCAAAAAGGGACTGCAAGAAGGGGGAGGATGAGAGAAGCTTCCTCAGAAGGAGGAATGAGGAAATTCCCCTGTGCTCAGCAGCATAGAGACCCGGTGGCCTGGGGAGGAGCAAGATGAACTGGTATGGAGGAGAGCTCAGGCCATCGGTGCCCTGGAGGGCATAAGGTGCGGCTGGAGGCACGGGGAAATGGGGCAGGTGGAGGAGGAGACCCAGCAGATGGAAATACATGGAAAAAAGGATATAGAGAAACGGCAGAAGGGAGAGTGATGGTGAATGGATGATGACCAGGATTTTAACAGACGTTCGCAACTGAAACAAAGGAAGGTAAAGCCACAATTAAATATTAAAGGGGTGTTGGAGGATCAAGAGAGAAGGAGAAGTGCGAGAGGAACGAACTGGCGGGAAGGGAGGGGGGGAAAAACAAGAAATGTTGGGACTTAAAATGAGGGTTTTAATTTGGTATTTGTTTATTTATTATTTTAATGGTGTGGGATTTTATTTCTATTAATGTAGAGGAGGATTAATCCTGTGAAGATACAAAGAATGGTTAAGAAACAGAACGAAATGATGTTATTTTAATACAGGAAAGTAACTGGACAAAAGAAGCAGCAGAAGGTTTAAAAGAAGATGGGATGGAGAAGTATTTTATAATAACAGTGATAAAAAGGAAGAGGAGTGGCTTTTTAATAAAGAGAGATGTAGTGAGAAGGGTAACAGAAATATACAGCGATAAAGAAGGGAAAATTTTAACAATAACAATGGAAGAAAATAACGAAAAAATAACAGTTTGTAATATACCACGCACCAAAGAAGACAAGGAAGGTGGATTTTTTAAGAAGCTCCGGATTTAATAGAGGCTGGGGAGAAACAATAGTCATGGGGGATTTTAACACAATTTTAGAAAGAGTAGATATAGAAGAAAATGTGGTTTTTAAGACAGACAGGGAAAAGAAAATAATTAAAAGACTTGATGGAGAAGTGGAAAAGAGCGACATATGGAAGAGAAAGAAACAAAGAAGTGAAGGAAGTATAGTAGAGTGCAAATAGTAAAGATAAAATAAAACAAAGCAGAATAGACATGGTTTTAATAAAGAAAAACTTTAAGTGAATAATGTGAAAAGGGTATATTATAAAATATGTGGTTTTAGCGATCATGAATATGTATTTTTAAAACTGGATTTGAATAAGGTGGAAAGGGGGACCGGGTATTTGGCTTTTAAACACAGAGATTTAAAAGACAATGTATACAAAATGGAGGTGGAGAAATGATTTTAAGCCAGCATAAAAGAAATGGAGATTATGGGGACAGTTTGGGTGTATGGTGGATAATTTAAAATATGAAATAAAGAAATATTCGATAGGTTTTAGTCAAAAAGAAGTAAAGGAGAGGAAAATGAAGGAAAGAGGGGTACACAAAGAATTAGAAGATGAAACTGCAGAAAGTAAGGGAGGGGCAGGAGGACATAAATAAAATAGCGTTTTTAGAAGATGAATTAAAAAGAATTGAAGAGCAAACTTTTAAAGGTGCAATGATCAGGAGCAGAGCAAACTATATGGTGAGGGGGAGAGGTGTACAAAGTTCTTTTTTAACTTAGAAAAAACCAGACAAAAGGCAGAAGAAATTAAAAGTGTAAAGAATCTAGAGGGAAAAAGAATAACAGATAAAGAAGGTATTTTAAAGGAAGTACATGGTTTTTATAATAATTTATTTACAAAGCAAGGAACAAAAGAAGAAGATAGGGATTATTTATTAAACAACATTGAGGAAAAGGTGTCAGAGGAGGACAAAGAAATGTGTAACAAAGTAATTAGTCAGGAGGAAATTGAGGAGGCTTATAGGGGGATGAAGAATGGCCGGAGCCCTGGGTTGGATGGTTTGGGGTGTGAGTTTTATAAAGTATTTAAAAATATTTTAATACCTGTTTTAAATAAGATCTTTAATGGAATATGGCAAGGAGGAGCTCTGAGTCCCTCAATGACAAGAGGAATGAATTAAAATAATTTATAAGAAAAAGGGGACAAGGAAGAGCTACAGAATTTTAGACCTATCAGTCTTTTAAATTGTGATTATAAGATTTTAGCAAAGGTAATGGCAAACAGACTGAAGCGGGTTTTACCCAGAATCATTCAGACCAACCAGGCATATGCTGTGCTGAGTAGAGACATCTCAGACACTGTAAACAGTATTAGAGACAAAATTTGGTATGTAGATAGAGAGGGGAAGAAGGGATTTTTAATTAATATAGATTTAGAAAAGCGTTTGATAGGGTAGAGCATGATTTTTTATTTGAGGTTTTAAGGAAGTATGATTTGTGGCGACAATTTGTACACTGTCTGAGAGGTCTCTACTCGGATGCAAAGAGTTGTGTCAAATGCCAATGGTTTTTTAACAGATTTTATTTATTTAACTAGATCAATTCGACAAGGATGTCCACTGTCAGCATTGCTGTACACTCTGGTCGCAGAGCCCTGGGCCTGGCGATCAATGCTGAGAAGTGGAATAAAAGGAATTCCGCTTGATGGTTTTAAAGATTTTAGCAAAAGAAACTAAATATACCAGTATGCGGATGACACAACTCTGATTTTAAAGATGAAGCCAGCATCTGGAGAGCAATGGAAGTCCCTGGAGAGATACTGCAAAGGCTCAGGCGCTAGAATCTGGGCAAATCTGAGTTTTTAAACATAGGAAAAGATAACGCTGTGTCAAGGACGTTACCCTTTAAAGAAGTTAGGGAAATATAAAAATTCTGGTAGTTAGAGTAGGGATGGATGAAAGGCAAAACGCAAAGTTGATGTGGGAGGAGACAATCGGGAAAACTAAGAAAAGATTGACTTTTTGGAGGAGGAGGAATCTAATCCTCAAGGGGAAAAATTTTGGTCTTAAAACTCACTCTTTTTATCCAAAATATGGTACGTCCTTGGATCGGTCAGTTTGCCATTACCTGTCTTAAAACTTTTAAAGAAATGGTGACTGCTTTTATTTGGGACGGTAAGCCATCCAAAATAGCCTACGAGACTCTGATCGGGAGGGTGGAGGAGGGGGGTCAGGGATTGCTCGACCCTACTCTTAAGACTGAAGGCCCTTAGAATTAAGGTAGTAAAACATTTTATGGGGGAGGGACATAAAAGAATGGAAAGGGACTTTTGAATATTTTTTAAACAAAAATTTGAAATGGGGTCTTCAGTCTTGGGATGAAGATAAAGGAAAATATGACGGTTGGCATCCCAGACTTTTATAGGGAAGTTTTTAAGGGCTTGGGGAGATTTTAGAGAAGCGATAGATTATTAAACCGGAAGGGAGGGATGAGATTTTAAATCAACCTTTGTTTTTAAATCCAAATTTGAATAGGGGGAATTTTTATGTAAAGAAGGTGGTTTTGATGCCGGGTTCCGTACGATCAGAGATCTCTCTTTTGAAATAAAACCAGGGCTCTTGCCATTTTAAGCTTTTATGGACGAAATTGAAAGGGTTGAAGGGGAAATTGAGGAAAGCACAGTAAAAAAGGAACTTGAAAAATTAAACAAACAATACCGGAGGAGTGGTGGGGAAAAGATGAATGGAGAAAAAGGTGGAGGGGAGGAAGAAGGAACTAAAGTAATGATGAAAGATACTGGGATTCCTTTTAATGTATGCATATTGAAGCAGTTTTATACATTTTTAGAGACAAAGCTTTTATTAAACCTAGGGCGAATTCCTATTGGAAAAAGATTTTTACAGGGCTGGAAGAGGAGAAAATATGGAGAAATGTAAGAGCCACATTGAAATGCCCACTTTTAGAAAACTTTGACTATCTTTTAGCACACAATTGCATTTTTAATGAGATGAGGCTTTTTTAAATTGGTTTTGCAACTGATTAAATATGTAAAGTATGTAGAACGGAAAAAGAGGGCTTGAAGCATATGTTTTTTAAAAGCAAATAGTTGGTGTGTTTTACGGAGAAATTAAAGAATATATTAATGGGATTCGGGATGGATGGGTAATATGTGGAAGAACAGTGGGGAGAAGGTGTTTTTATTTGGTGCTTTTAAAAGAAAGAAACAAAAAAAGGAACCAGGCAGCAAATATATTTTTTATCTGTGGCCAGGCATACAGTGTGGGTGAGGAGGGTGGTGATGAAACAAAAACAAAAAAAAATGGATATATGCAAACTATTTGAGCAGAAACTGCAAAGAGTGATTAAAACACTTGTATGCCTATTTTACTTTCAAAAGATGATATAGAGACTTTTAACCAAAATTTTGTTTTAGCAACCAATTTGTATTATTAACATGGAGGGAATTAAATTAAATTTGCCTGATTGTTCTTAAGATCTTCTGCCTGTTTGCTTTTATTGTATTTATTGTTAAGGTTAGAATTGGGGTCAGGTTAGGGTTAAGGTTAGGGATGGAAACTATCGATCGGACCCTCCCGATCTCTCCCAAAGTCTTTAACTCCCGAACAGAAGGTCGTAGAACTTTGAAAGTAACCTCCGTCTCCCATAATTTGAGGTCTCTGAACACGCCAGACTTGGTTTCTAGGGTTAGGGTTAGGATTTGAAGAGAGAAAGGGTTTATACATCAGAGGGAAGACTTGAAATTATGTTCCCCTGTGTGTACCCAGGGCATGGGCACAGCGGTTTATGCTTCATTTCCTATACAACTATTTATGTGCCCATTTATGTTGCCATGTTTCCCATACAGATGTAATTCATTCCAGAAAGGAGCAAGAAGAAGAAGGAGGGAAAGAACAGAGGAGAAGAGGAAGAAAAGTAAAGAAAAAGGGAAGAAAAGTTTTTGTAAATATAACAGTGGGAAAAACTTATTATGTGATGAGTGTATGTGGTGGATGTTTGTAAGAAAGAGGTATGTCCAATATATATTATCTATGTGTATCTAATAATATAATCTTTTTCATATATATATATATATATCTATAATGAGAAGAGTCTTTAAGGTCTGAACAAAATTAGGGAAAGTAAGGAAATTAGGAAAAGTAAAAAAAGGAGGGGGAAGAGGGGGGTTTGAAATGAGTACCAAGTGAGTATTTATGGAAGGGATTGGATGTTAATGATTATGAGTCTGATAGTACTTAATGGTACTAATCAGAAAATAAGACCAACTATGGTTATGTTTAGGATAAGGTAAAGCTTTGGGTTTAGAAGAAAACCAATCCACAAGACTCATACCCATATTCCCCTTTCTAAAAAAGCGGTTTTAAAGAAAAAGTAAAATAAAAGACAAAACTAAGCTCAGACCAATCATAAGACTTATTCTTCCATTTTATTTATTTATTTTTTGGTAGAGAAAAATCTCCACTAGGAGAACATAATCCCTGTGGAAAGATGTATGGATGTTAGGTGTGGCAGTCAGTGTCAGTGTTGGTGTACAGTGGGGGATGTGAGAGGGAGGAGGGAGAAAAACAAGGAGAAAAGAGAAAAGAGCATCACTACTGTGTTTCCCCACTAGATGGAGGCAAAGAAGTACTTGCTACAGGAGGTTTGTTTTTTTATTTTTTATTTTTTGGACCTCCGCAACAGCACAGACAAGGGCACAGACAGGTTATACGTATCAGCAGGGGAATTTTTACACATAGGGGAGGGTACAAGAGACTAGGCTTATGTGTCTCGAAACCTAGCTCAGGGAGTCCTACTATGGACTGGGAGAAAGGAGGATGAGGAGGATTGAGTGTGCAATCTGAGCACCTCTTCTAAAACCCCACCGGGCATTAAAAAGGGAAGATAAAGATAACAGAGAGAGACAAAACCAAAACAAGTGAGCTTGTTCAAAATGGGCTATGCCTCTTTTCCTAAATGTTTGTGATGGTGATGTGTCTAGGTGAAGGCCGTGAGATGACAGCAGCAACAGCAGCGAAAGCGGCAGCCGGATCAGGACTCAGCGCCGTGGGATGTAGCCGCAGCGCAGCAGCGATGATGATGTTGACGAGCGGAGGGGTCCAGTGCGGATTCCCGCCAGTGTACTGGGAGGAACCCAGTTGTGGCCAGTGTGTGAGGAGGGGGGGGGGAAAGGAGGGAGGGAGGGAGGGAGGGAAGGTAGGGAGAAGGAGAGCCCGTCTCTCTCGCACACCCACACTCACCACGAGAGGGCTTACTGACTGCCACTCAGATGGCCTTGACAGAGTGACCAGCCATGAATAAGTGCCATGAAAGGGGGTAGGTGGGAGAGGCACGCGCCGTCGCCGCGAAGCTGTAGAACACTCACGGTAAGATGCACGCCAATGTATACATGTAAGCCAGTTGCTAGTGTCGTTAGGCTTAGCTTTAAGGCTTCTTAATGTAAACTTATCCCGTTTTAAAAAAAAAAAAAAACTTTAAAAGGGAAAAGTGAAGAGGTATTACCTGTGAAGTGATGAAGATGTTGTATAATAAGAAAGACGTACCCGGTCTCTCCCACGTAGTGGCTTTACAGTTATTACAGTAATAAACTTTTTAAAGAGACCGGGGCGTCAAACGCCGTGTGTGAAAGAGCCGAAGCAATGGAGTGAGTCACGCCAGCGCAAAACTGAGCGTCACGTCACTCCTCGTGCCTTGGAAAAAATGTCACACAGGCAGACAGGTAATTACCATCAGTCCTGCAAGCAATCAAACAAACATCTGCTGTTTTACACATTGTAAGCCCACACATTTTTTCTTAAAATGCATGTTCTTTGTCTGGCCGACTGCAATGGTGAGCAGGACCTAGCTCTAGTGTCTCTGGTTAGCTGACTCCCTGTAGTGAATAAATAACTAACCTGTGAGGGAAAATGGAAAGGTAGGTGAAATGAAAACAGGGGGGATGTGTTACTCTGTCTGTGTCTAAATTAAACCAAACAATTCAGATAGCCAGTTCTCAAAAAGGCATTGACCGTATTCCGCTGTCCATTGAGTGGACCTCCTGGCTGACTAGTTGGAATAGTTTGCTGGTTTTATTTCTGGTAAAAAGTGTGTCTTTTCTATTAAAATGTCATTGAGCACCCGAATCCTGGCCCTTGCATCTTCGGGTAGACCTGGGTGGTCATTAATGAGAGTAAACCATACTTTGGCCATGGGGAACTGAATGTTAGCCACTCTTAACAGTCTCAATAGATCTTTACGGATGGTGATGTCGTGGTTGGTTTTGACACAATTTTGTAGCCCTATTGAAAAGACCACTGTGGTTGGTCTGGGGTCCGGGTGTGGAAGTGCATTTAAAAGTTCAGTAAAATGTCGGATATGTGCATCCGGGAAGCTGTCAATTTGGATGTCCTTGTCCTGTAAGGGGGGGATGTTTGACAGGTTTCGAGTCCCCTAAAAGCACCACGGACTTGCGGATGGTGATGGCCCAGTCTGCATTTTTACGCTGGGTGTCCCTATGGCAGACCGGTTCCCAGTGATTGGGATCCGAAAAGGAGTATTGCTGTTTCTTCTTAATCAAACTAAGTCTGTTTCTGTTTACAGGCGGCGATGGCGTGAGGGTCATGGACTGACCAGATGTTGCATGAGATGGTCTGTCTACGGCTACAGTGGGTCCCACTGGTGTGAGAGAGGAGGATGACGAGGAAGCTGACCCCGTGACAGGTAAGCGGGGAGAGGAGGAGGAGCAGGGGGGGGGGAGGTGGGGAGAGAGGGGACTGGGTGGAGTGTGTAATGTTATTGCATGGGGTGTGGAGAGGGCAGGGGGAGTGATGGATTGCGCGAGCTGTTGCTCCGTCGGGTGAAAATGAAAGGGCCAGTCGGTGTCTGCCAGGCGGACACGGACTTTGGGAGGAGGGATGGGGAGGAGGGGAGGGTAGGATGAGGGAGATGGGGGGGCTGGAGGGGGCATGAGAACTGAGGATGACCGTGAAGATGACAGTGGAGGGAGCTTAGGAGGAGGTGTGGTGAAGGGTTTATGAAAACCCTGAGGCAGCGCCAGATCATTGGGCGCTTTAAAGAGAACCCGATGTCTGGCACTGCTACTCCGGGCTGATGGAGGGGGGTTTTATTATAGGTGGGAGAGGAAGGGGTTGAGTACGGGAGGTAGGGGTAGAAGCAGGTGTATGCTTGGGGTTATGAGTGGAGGTGGGGTTAGATCCAGAGTTGGGGTTAGCAGCTGGGATATGGGTAGGGTTAGGTTTAGGACCTGGGGTATGGGCAGGGTTAGGTTTAGCAGCTGGGGTAGGAGTGGGTGAATGTTTGTGAGTAGGGGTAGAGAGAGGGGTAGTTGGGTGTGTGGAGTTAGTGGAAGAGGGAAGAGGCCGCTTAGGGTTAGCTGTGAGTGGTGCTGTGGTGATGATGGGAGGGGGCTGGTGAGAGACTGCAGTGTTAGTGATGAGGAGTTTGCTCTGCAAAGAGGCTATGGATGAGGGGGTCAGCTTCCTCCGGTAGCGAGAACGGGCCCATTTAATGGCCTTCAATTCTGCTGCCGGTTCAAAAGGGCCTAGGTTGCTATGAATAGCATCGGCCAGGTCCGCATAATGGTTCCGCAGAGCCATGATACAGTCCCACAGCCAGGCCTCGGTGTGAGCCGCAATTACGGTCTGGATGAAGGAATCAGGGGAAGCTGGTTTAATGAAGCTGGCTAGCTTCTCCACCTTACGCTTCATACCCATGGGGCAGACTTTAGTTTTTAAGCAGTTTTCTAAAATTTCTAAGTGATGCATACACTGCAAGATTTTAAAATAGGCCTTGACGGGGTCTAGGGTGGGTGGATCTAAATAGTCTTCTGATTTAGTTTCCCCCATACTGACCCTCTCTGTTCTAAGGACAGAAATTCTGTTCCCGGTGATGTGGGCCATCCTGTCAATGGAGGGGGCAGGCAACAGAGAAGAGGAGGAGGAGTGGCACCAGGTCAGGTAAGACTACACAGGTGAGTTGAATGGCGTGTATGGGTGCATGTATGAGTGAGTAGTATATGTTATGCGTGAGTGAATGTAACTGTGTGTGCGTATATAGATATGGTAGGTAAGAGGTGTTTGGTGGATACACAAGAGAGGTTCGTTTAAATAATACACAATGGTGTTTCTATTTACCAAGAGATACCTAGTTACACCAAAATGTTAGGGGTGAACTGATATACAAAAGAAGGGGGGAGAGGGCAAAAAAGATTATTAAGGAAGTGAGGGGCAAAGGAAGATAAAAAGGTCAATGCAGTGGATTTGTAAAGAGAAAAATGTAATGTAAAAGATCAGTAAATGTTGACCGGGGTAATGAAAAACTGGAGGATATGGTGAAGCTGGTAAGTGTAAAGTAATGGGGAGAGGGAAGAATCTATGGCAGAGATGTATGATTACAAAATGGTGGAAAAGGGGGACTGGACAAACAAAATGGAGATGCGAGGAATAACAAGGGAGTGAAAAAAATACACAAATGAACTGTTTGAGTAAAGGGTCAAACAAAACTAAAAAGAGGAAAAAAAATATATATAAGAAAATCATAAACCAAATCAAATCAAATAAACACTGTTAAGAGTTGACTCCTACCATACAGGTTAGCCAAAAACAAACCAACCTCTGTTCAACAGTTTAGAAAAGGTGGTATTTTTCAACATTTAACACTTAAGCCATGCAAGGCAAAACACTTATTCAGTTTAAAAACTCAGTCCTTTTGAGCCAGTTGCCTTTGTCAAAGTTTTAAGGTGAGTATTTCAACACATGTTTTTACCTTTCCGTTGCTTTTGTTTGTGGAAAAATGTTGTCCTTTTTTGGTTGTTTTCAGGGTATCCGCAGGAGAAGATGGTGAAGCTTTAGTGTCCGGATGGAGAAGAAATCTCTTTACTCCCAAAGTCAGAGGTTACTGGTTAGTATGCCATCCTCCTATTTGGAAATGTTTTGTTGATAATCCATCAGGTGAGGGTAATCCTTCCTGCACGGCTTTGAAAACGGTTTACCCTTCCAGGAATTAAAACTGTTTAAAAAGTCATTAAAAAGAATAAAAGGCACATTCATACAAGTAAGACAGAAACTCGGCTTAACGTTTACGCCATCATTGGCTTCATCAGAAGCACTTTATCTGTCTCTACCAACAGTCATACAAGGAGTGAGGGCTGGAGATGTGAGCAGGTCAGTTTAAATACTCCATTTCAACTGCCACCCAGGTGCACAGCACCTTCCGGTTGGCTAAGACATTTTTTCAATTAGGAGACATCTTGCAAACAATCAACCAATCAATCCCCCACATGAGGAAAAGGTAAAAAAAATGTAATAAAAAAGAATACTGCATCAAGGACTATGATAGGATGAGACAAAGAAGGGAGGGGGGGGAAAGAGAGGAATGGTGGAAAAATGCAACCTATCTGGGATGATGAGAGACAATGGTATGGGGGAATACATAATAGTGTGTAGTTGAATGGAAAAACAGCTGGCACTAGCAAGGTTAGGATTTGAAAGAGAAAGGGGTTTATACACAGAGGGAAGACTTGAAATTATGTTCCCCTGTGTGTACCCAGGGCATGGGCACAGCGTTTATGCTTCATTTCCTATATCAAATCAAAATCAAATCAAACTTTATTTGTACGGCGCATTTCATACAAGGAAGTAACACAATGCACCTCACAGTAGGAAAGAAAAGGGGTGGGGGGGGGGGTTTACAAAACACTTGTAAAAAAAAAAAAAAAACACACAGATTTTCAAGAGATAAATGAATAAAATAAAATAAACGTACTAACCGCACTGGCACCGTAAAGGACTACTCAGCACGGTCATCGTCAAACTAAGCTGCTGGGGGGGGGGGGGTTACAAACACTTGTAAAGAGACACAGATAAGTAAATAAATAAATGTTACATTAATGTTAAATAAATACATTTTACAAGTTACAACTATTTATGTGCCCATTTATGTTTGCCATGTTTCCCATACAGATGTAATTCATCCAGAAAGGAGCAGAAGAAGAAGGAGGGAAAGAACAGAGGAGAAGAGGAAGAAAAGTAAAGAAAAAGGGAAGAAAAGTTTTTGTAAAATAAACAGTGGGAAAAACTTATATTATGTGATGAGGTGTATGTGGTGGATGTTTGTAAGAAAGAGGTATGTCCAATATATATATCTATGTGTATCTAATAATATAATCTTTTTCATATATATATATATATATATATATATATATATCTATAATGAGAAGAGTCTTTAAGGTCTGAACAAAATTAGGGAAAGTAAGGAAATTAGGAAAGTAAAAAAGGAGGGGGAGAGAGGGGGGTTTGAAATGAGTACCAAGTGAGTATTTATGGAAGGGATTGGATGTTAATGATTATGAGTCTGATAGTACTAATGTACTAATCAGAAAATAAGACCAACTATGGTCATGTTTAGGATAAGGTAAGCTTTGGGTTTAGAAGAAAACCAATCCACAAGACTCATACCCAGGGTTAGGGTTAGGGTTAGGGTTAGGGTTGAAAACTACCGATCGGACCCCCTCCGATCTCTCCCAAAGGGTTAGGGTTAGGGTTAGGGATGAAAACTACCGATCGGACCCCCTCCGATCTCTCCCAAAGTCTTTAACTCCCGAACGGAAGGTCGTAGAGCTTTGAAAGTACACTCCGTCTCACATAATTTGAGGTCTCTGAACACGCCAGACTTGGTTTAGGGTTAGGGTTAGGGTTAGGGTTAGGGTTAGGGTTAGGGTTAGGGGTTAGGGGTTAGGGTTAGGGTTAGGGTTAGGGTTAGGGTTAGGGTTAGGTTTATGTCATTGTTCAACGGCCCTCCCCATGACTAGCATGAAGAGAGACCGAGGTTAGGGTTAGGGTTAGGGTTAGGGTTAGGGATGAAAACTACCGATCGGACCCCCTCCGATCTCTCCCAAAGTCTTTAACTCCCGAACAGAAGGTCGTAGAGCTTTGAAAGTAATCTCCGTCTCCCATAATTTGAGGTCTCTGAACACGCCAGACTTGGTTTCAAGTCTCTAGGACCTTCTGTTCCAGAGATACAGCTAAACTAATGTTTGTTTTTGCTGTATCTCCAGTTCCGTACGTCATAGAGAGATGAAACCACCTCAGGCGTGTTCAGTGACCTCGCATTAGGGGAGGCGGATCACACTTTCAAAGCTGTACGACCTTCTGTTCCGGAGATATGGAGTAAAATGTGTGTTCCCATATACAATGAATGGGACCGGAGTTAGTGAAAACTTTTCTAAGTGTCAGAATCAATTTTTCTTATTCTATTCTGTGAAAGGTTGTCAGGAGCACGTTTCAGGCCATTATGAATCTATTGGTACCTTTTTTTTGGTACATTTTTATTTTTTGCGGACTCTTTGGTTGTGTCTAAGTGGTCCCCATGACCACAAAGACACGTAAGCCCCCATGCCACGTCAAGGCAGAGTCCATGTGGAGGTTATTCTAAGCTAAAAAACACTTTAAAACTACAACTATATACAACTATTTACAAAAACACGACTTAGGGTTAGGGTTAGGGTTAGGGTTAGGTTAGGGGTTAGGGGTTAGGGGTTAGGGGTTAGGGTTAGGGTTAGGTTTATGTCATTGTTCAACGGCCCTCCCCATGACTAGCATGAAGAGAGACCGAGGTAAATGCACTGGCCGTCGCTCATCAAGCATTAAGCCATCAGTACTTTAGGTCCTCCTATTCAGGAATTTGCCTTCATGGGCTTCAAAAGCTCCTCCCATTACCATGAATTAACTATGTTTGGAGTTCAAGTAAAGCCTTGGGATTAGGTTCTTTGATTAATCTAGGGTTAGGGTTAGGGTTAGGGTTAGGGTTAGGGATGAAAACTACCGATCGGACCCCCTCCGATCTCTCCCAAAGTCTTTAACTCCCGAACAGAAGGTCGTAGAGCTTTGAAAGTAATCTCCGTCTCCCATAATTTGAGGTCTCTGAACACGCCAGACTTGGTTTCAAGTCTCTAGGACCTTCTGTTCCAGAGATACAGCTAAACTAATGTTTGTTTTTGCTGTATCTCCAGTTCCGTACGTCATAGAGAGATGAAACCACCTCAGGCGTGTTCAGTGACCTCGCATTAGGGGAGGCGGATCACACTTTCAAAGCTGTACGACCTTCTGTTCCGGAGATATGGAGTAAAATGTGTGTTCCCATATACAATGAATGGGACCGGAGTTAGTGAAAACTTTTCTAAGTGTCAGAATCAATTTTTCTTATTCTATTCTGTGAAAGGTTGTCAGGAGCACGTTTCAGGCCATTATGAATCTATTGGTACCTTTTTTTTGGTACATTTTTATTTTGCGGACTCTTTGGTTGTGTCTAAGTGGTCCCCATGACCACAAAGACACGTAAGCCCCCATGCCACGTCAAGGCAGAGTCCATGTGGAGGTTATTCTAAGCTAAAAAACACTTTAAAACTACAACTATATACAACTATTTACAAAAACACGACTTAGGGTTAGGGTTAGGGTTAGGGTTAGGGTTAGGGTTAGGGGTTAGGGGTTAGGGTTAGGGTTAGGGTTAGGTTTATGTCATTGTTCAACGGCCCTCCCCATGACTAGCATGAAGAGAGACCGAGGTAAATGCACTGGCCGTCGCTCATCAAGCATTAAGCCATCAGTACTTTAGGTCCTCCTATTCAGGAATTTGCCTTCATGGGCTTCAAAAGCTCCTCCCATTACCATGAATTAACTATGTTTGGAGTTCAAGTAAAGCCTTGGGATTAGGTTCTTTGATTAATCTAGGGTTAGGGTTAGGGTTAGGGTTAGGGTTAGGGATGAAAACTACCGATCGGACCCCTTCCGATCTCTCCCAAAGTCTTTAACTCCCGAACAGAAGGTCGTAGAGCTTTGAAAGTAATCTCCGTCTCCCATAATTTGAGGTCTCTGAACACGCCAGACTTGGTTTCAAGTCTCTAGGACCTTCTGTTCCAGGGTTAGGGTTAGGGTTAGGGTTAGGGTTAGGGTTAGGGTTAGGGTTAGGTTTATGTCATTGTTCAACGGCCCTCCCCATGACTAGCATGAAGAGAGACCGAGGTAAATGCACTGGCCGTCGCTCATCAAGCATTAAGCCATCAGTACTTTAGGTCCTCCTATTCAGGAATTTGCCTTTATGGGCTTCAAAAGCTCCTCCCATTACAATGAATTAACTATGTTTGGAGTTCAAGTAAAGCCTTGGGATTAGGTTCTTTGATTAAGTTTGTCTCAGACTAGCGTCTGTTTTTTCTGATGTTCTTAATTATCCCTTAAGAGTTGGTCTAGGTTCTTAGGTGTATGTTCAGGTTTTATGACCTTTCACTACACAAATTCTTAAGCTAAGATATCCAAGTTGTTGTAAAAGGGTCCTTTAGGTTAGGGTTAGAATTAAGAATATGGTTCAGTCTTGCCTTAAGATATTGCCCGGGTTAGGGTTAGAATTAGCCTTTCGGGTCTAGGTTCTGTCCCAGAAGGTTTAGGGAGGTTAGGTTTAGAAATGTTTTTTAAGTAGGCTTAAAAGTGAGCTTTGATATTATAATTAGGCCTATCATGGCAGTCAGGGTTAGGGTTAGGGTTAGGGTTAGGGTTAGGGTTAGGGTTAGGTATATGTCTTTGTTTAACTAGGGTTAGGGTTAGGGTTAGGTATATGTCTTTGTTTAACGGCCTTTACCATGACTAGCATGGTTAGGGACCGAGGGAAGTGCACTGGTCGTCGCTTGTCAAGCATTAAGCCATCAGAACTATGGTTTGCCCTTTTAGGCTTCAGTAGCTCGTCTCACAACAGGGAATCAACTCTGTTTGGAGTTCAAGTATAATCTTAGAGTCAGGCTCTTAAGTAAAGGTGTCCAATATGTTTCAGAGAGATCCTCTAGGTTAGGGTTAGAATTAGGAATAGGGTTCAGTTTTATTTTAAGGTATTGCCTAGGTTAGGGTTAGAATTAGTCCTTGGGTCTAGGTTTTACTCCAGAAGGAACCCCCGGGGGGGATATAGGGGTTAGGGATAAGTTTTAAACATGGTTTTTGTAAAAAAGAAGAGTAGGCTTTAGATTAAGCTCTGATATTGTAATTTGGTTTGTTATGGCAGTAATTTGCTTTAGGAGGTCCTAGGTCCACAAGTTCTTTGGTAGCAAAGTAGTCTGTGGGCGAATTTTAAGACACATCATCAGTAGTTCACCAAAGACTCATCGGGTGTTTCAGGCCTTTAATAACTAAACACCCTCATCTGAGGCGGCCCCGCTGTAGGTAGATCAGTCCCCAGCGTGTGTCTTATGTCCAATTGTTGCTAAAGTTTTCCTCAGGAAAATCCAATATGGTTTCCGAGGAATCTCATGATGGTATGATGGCTTTTAGTTCTCTATGTTGTTGAGTTTGTTTATAGTTCATTTGTTAATAGTTCATTTTTTAGGAAGAGTTAGAGTTTAAATACCATTACCTCACAGTGGAAGGTTCCTTACATTGTTGAGTTTGTTAGCAGTTAAATGTTAATAAGAGTTAGAGTTTTAAAGACTATTGTCCCACCGTGGAGGGTTCCCAGTCTAACTGTTAATGTTACTCTGTTACGTTTTAAAGATTGGATAGAATTAAGTACTGATATTTTGTTGTCAATCCCAGGTAGGAGAGGAGCAAAGACTGGTAGAAAGAGATGACCAAGGGCCCCAGATCAATAGCAGAAAAGTGCTACCTCCCAAGGCCCCCAGAAGACCCAGATCAGTCACAACAGAGTGCTGTCTTAAGTCTCTCAGGGTAGTCAGGCTGGCCGCACCAGAGCGCAGCCTCCTAGACTCTCCCGAGCATCTGACGATGACCAAGGGCCCCAGATCAATAGCAGCAAAGTGCTACCTCCCAAGGCCCCCAGAAGACCCAGATCAGTCACAACAGAGTGCTGTCTTAAGTCTCTCAGGGTAGTCAGGCTGGCCGCGCCAGAGCGCAGCCTCCTAGACTCTCCCGAGCATCCGATTGATGACTAAGGGCCCCAGATCAATAGCAGCAAAGTGCTACCTCCCAAGGCCCCCAGAAGACCCAGATCAGTCACAACAGAGTGCTGTCTTAAGTCTCTCAGGGTAGTCAGGCTGGCTGCGCCAGAGCGCAGTCTCCTAGACTCTCCCGAGCATCTGGTAGAAAGAGATGACCAAGGGCCCCAGGCCAGTAGCAGCAAAGCGCTACCTCCCAAGACCCCCAGAAGACCCAGATCAGTCACAACAGAGCGCTGTCTTAAGTCTCTCAGGGTAGTCAGGCTGGCCGCGCCAGAGCGCAGCCTCCTGGACTCTCCCGAGCATCTCAATACCATGTCTAAGTCAGCTAGGATCACCAGGGATCCAGACCAGAGAGCGGGGCAAACCATGGTCAGACCACAGCCTCCCAATGCTCTCCTGCTGACTCTGCCCTCCACTACGGTACTAATGAGATTGGATTAGCTATTCAAAAGGTTAGATAAAGTTGAGTGGTGTTATCTGAACTATTAGTATTCTAGCTAATCAAATCACTAAACGGCGGTGTTTTCCGTAGCGTACTCTTGATGTTGTCTTCATGTAGTGAAACTCTTCATGTAGTGCAAAGTGTGCTGGTGTGTGGGTGGTGCTAATCACCAGTAAAAGATTGGGCCCCATTTAAGGTCTGTTTGGCCCCAGACCACCATCCCAGTGTGCGTTGTCCAAGTGGACACAGGGTGGCTGGATACTTACCCCCTAGTCAGGATGGAATGAACCATCCCAGCTAGAGCCAGAGAAAAGGTCTCATCTTGGGGCAAATCTCCATGTCAACTCCGGGTTGGAGAAGAGCGGAGACTGGTGGAAAGAGATGACTAGCATCTCTGCACCATGCCCAAGCCAGCCGGAACCAGGAGGGTTCCAGAGAGCCGGAGAGTGCTCTCCTGCTGGCTTAGCCTTCTCCCGATAGCCCTTCGTTGGCACCGTAAGGTATCCAGGCTACCGAGATCCGGCAGTTGGACCCAAGCAAGAGCGGGTGGCCTAGACCCATGGGTAGGAAACACCCATGAGAGACCACCAAGCTTCTACTCAAGCTGGATCCGGATTTCCCTCGTGTTGCTTTGAAAAAAGCAGTTAGTTCTTGCAGAAGTCAGCTCTCCCCTCCATGGTAGCCATCTTCATCAGTAGAACAACTCCTGTTCTTCCATTCGTTCCCAATACAAAGCATAGTTTTGCTGGGAAAGGTACCTATTTTACATACAATACACCTTAATGGTTGGTACTTTTTAGCGAAAATGTAAAAGTAATTTTGAAGGGCTAAAACCATATTGGTTCAGAAGAGGAGATCAAGAGCAATCCAACAGTGAAAACCTTGTGTTTTTCTGACTTATAAATCAAAAGATTCAGACGTTTTTGTGTCAAAAGAAAACCCAGAGTTCAGTTCAGCTCTTGTTTACCACTGACAGCTCACGCCTAGCACTTGTTTTAAGTAACTCCGAAGGGCTAAAAGTATATTGGTTAAGATGAGGAGATCGAGAGCTAATCATCAGTGAAAACCTTGTGTTTTTCTGACTTTTTAATCAAAAGCTGTGGCCGTTTTTGTGTCAGAGAAAAACTCCTTTTCACTTCCTGGTTCCTCCTGGTTTGTTTATTTTTTAGCGAAATTTTAAAAGTAATTTTAAAGGGCTAAAAACATATTGGCTCAGATGAGGAGATCAAGAGCAATCCAAAAGTGAAAACCTTGTGTTTTTCTGACTTATAAATCCAAAGATTCAGACGTTTTTGTGTCAACAAAAGTTAACTTTTTAGCGAAATTTTAAAAGTAATTTTAAAGGGCTAAAAACATATTGGCTCAGATGAGGAGATCAAGAGCAATCCAAAAGTGAAAACCTTGTGTTTTTCTGACTTATAAATCCAAAGATTCAGACGTTTTTGTGTCAACAAAAGTTAACTTTTTAGCGAAATTTTAAAAGTAATTTTAAAGGGCTAAAAACATATTGGCTCAGATGAGGAGATCAAGAGCAATCCAAAAGTGAAAACCTTGTGTTTTTCTGACTTATAAATCCAAAGATTCAGACGTTTTTGTGTCAACAAAAGTTAACTTTTTAGCGAAATTTTAAAAGTAATTTTAAAGGGCTAAAAACATATTGGCTCAGATGAGGAGATCAAGAGCAATCCAAAAGTGAAAACCTTGTGTTTTTCTGACTTATAAATCCAAAGATTCAGACGTTTTTGTGTCAACAAAAGTTAACTTTTTAGCGAAATTTTAAAAGTAATTTTAAAGGGCTAAAAACATATTGGCTCAGATGAGGAGATCAAGAGCAATCCAAAAGTGAAAACCTTGTGTTTTTCTGACTTATAAATCCAAAGATTCAGACGTTTTTGTGTCAACAAAAGTTAACTTTTTAGCGAAATTTTAAAAGTAATTTTAAAGGGCTAAAAACATATTGGCTCAGATGAGGAGATCAAGAGCAATCCAAAAGTGAAAACCTTGTATTTTTCTGACTTTTTAATCAAACGCTGTGGCCGTTTTTGTGTCAAAGAGAATCACCCCTTTTCACTTCCTGGTTCTTCCTGATTCCTGTTGGATTGAAAGACTACAGACTTGTATGCATTTGGACAGAGACTACAACACATGGTATTTTTGTATGCATTCATTTCCTGGTTACCACGAGGGGAGAGTTTAAAGCTTTTAAAAGGTTTCTGGGTGGTTTAGGATGTTGGGGCCAGTGGGGATTTATGAAGTGTCCCCTAGGGAGTGGTTTTAGTCTATTTTCGAAGGTCTAACGCGCCCTAGTGGTCAAATGTTTGAGGGTAAATTCTGAAGAGTCTGTAAGGGATAAAATTATGGGACTTGGTGTGTAAGTGTCCCCTGTAGCCCTCTATAGTATGTCATAGGCTTTTAGGTGGAGAGCGCCCCCTTGTGGTGGGAAAATAAATATAGGAAACTAAGTGGTTTAGAGCATTAAAAATAATGGAGAATTATTAAGTGTCATAATGAGGGTTGGGTGTGGGTTAAGTTAGGGTCTAGGGTTAGGTTTAGAATGTGGGTTAGATTTAGGTTACGTTTAGGAGAAGGGTTAGGTTTAGGATTGTTTCAGGATGTAAGTTAGGTTTATATGTATAATGAGGGTTGGGTGTGGGTTAAGTTAGGGTCTAGGGTTAGGTTTAGAATGTGGGTTAGATTTAGGTTAGGTTTAGGAGAAGGGTTAGGTTTAGGATTGTTTCAGGATGTAAGTTAGGTTTATATGTATAATGAGGGTTGGGTTAGGGTCTAGGGTTAGGTTTAGAATGTGGGTTAGATTTAGGTTAGGTTTAGGAGAAGGGTTAGGTTTAGGATTGTTTCAGGATGTAAGTTAGGTTCATATGTATGAGGTTTGAGATGTATGTTCAGGTTTCATGACCTTTAATCACACTCTTCTAAAAAGCCCTTAGTATAGGATTAGGTTTGATTTTGTCTCACACTAGCGTCTGTTTACCTATCCCCCAAGTGGTCCATGGAAAGCATCACAGGATCAAGAGACTAGAGGCGCGCCACCGGGGTTTGGCAGGGTCGACCTCCATGCCGGGTTTTGGCATTGTCCCTCTCACCCGGTCAGCCCCCAGGCCCACGAAAGCAGGACAGGGGCAGAGCGGGTGTGTATCTATTTTTAGAAAGTCCACCATAGGGTTTCTGATGTTTTTAAGTTGTCCCTTGAGGGTTGGTCAAGGTTTGAGGTGTATGTTCAGGTTTTATGACCTTCAATAACACTCTTCTAAAAAGCCCTTAGTTTAGGATTAGGTTTAATTTTGTCTCACACTAGCGTCTGTTTTCCTATCCACCAAGTGGTCCGTGAAAAGCATCACAGGATCAAGAGACTAGAGGCGCGCCACCGGGGTTTGGCAGGGTCGACCTCCATGCCGGGTTTTGGCATTGTCCCTCTCACCCGGTCAGCCCCCAGGCCCACGAAAGCAGGACAGGGGCAGAGCGGGTGTGTATCTATTTTTAGAAAGTCCACCATAGGGTTTCTGATGTTTTTAAGTTGTCCCTTGAGGGTTGGTCAAGGTTTGAGGTGTATGTTCAGGTTTTATGACCTTCAATAACACTCTTCTAAAAAGCCCTTAGTTTAGGATTAGGTTTAATTTTGTCTCACACTAGCGTCTGTTTTCCTATCCACCAAGTGGTCCGTGGAAAGCATCACAGGATCAAGAAACTAGAGGCGCGCCACCGGGGTTTGGCAGGGTCGACCTCCATGCCGGGTTTTGGCATTGTCCCTCTCACCCGGTCAGCCCCCAGGCCCACGAAAGCAGGACAGGGGCAGAGCGGGTGTGTATCTATTTTTAGAAAGTCCACCATAGGGTTTCTGATGTTTTTAATTTTGTCTCACACTAGCGTCTGTTTTCCTATCCACTAAGTGGTCCGTGGAAAGCATCACAGGATCAAGAGACTAGAGGCGCGCCACCGGGGTTTGGCAGGGTCGACCTCCATGCCGGGTTTTGGCATTGTCCCTCTCACCCGGTCAGCCCCCAGGCCCACGAAAGCAGGACAGGGGCAGAGCGGGTGTGTATCTATTTTTAGAAAGTCCACCATAGGGTTTCTGATGTTTTTAATTTTGTCTCACACTAGCGTCTGTTTTCCTATCCACCAAGTGGTCCGTGGAAAGCATCACAGGATCAAGAGACTAGAGGCGCGCCACCGGGGTTTGGCAGGGTCGACCTCCATGCCGGGTTTTGGCATTGTCCCTCTCACCCGGTCAGCCCCCAGGCCCACGAAAGCAGGACAGGGGCAGAGCGGGTGTGTATCTATTTTTAGAAAGTCCACCATAGGGTTTCTGATGTTTTTAATTTTGTCTCACACTAGCGTCTGTTTTCCTATCCACCAAGTGGTCCGTGGAAAGCATCACAGGATCAAGAGACTAGAGGCGCGCCACCGGGGTTTGGCAGGGTCGACCTCCATGCCGGGTTTTGGCATTGTCCCTCTCACCCGGTCAGCCCCCAGGCCCACGAAAGCAGGACAGGGGCAGAACGGGTGTGTATCTATTTTTAAAAAAGTCCACCATAGGGTTTCTGATGTTTTTAAGTTGTCCCTTGAGGGTTAGTCTAGGTTTGAGGTGTATGTTCAGGTTTTATGACCTTCAATCACACTCTTCTAAAAAGCCCTTAGTTTAGGATTAATTTTGTCTCACACTAGCGTCTGTTTTCCTATCCACCAAGTGGTCCGTGGAAAGCATCACAGGATCAAGAGACTAGAGGCGCGCCACCGGGGTTTGGCAGGGTCGACCTCCATGCCGGGTTTTGGCATTGTCCCTCTCACCCGGTCAGCCCCCAGGCCCACGAAAGCAGGACAGGGGCAGAACGGGTGTGTATCTATTTTTAGAAAAGTCCACCATAGGGTTTCTGATGTTTTTAAGTTGTCCCTTGAGGGTTAGTCTAGGTTTGAGGTGTATGTTCAGGTTTTATGACCTTCAATCACACTCTTCTAAAAAGCCCTTAGTTTAGGATTAATTTTGTCTCACACTAGCGTCTGTTTTCCTATCCACCAAGTGGTCCGTGGAAAGCATCACAGGATCAAGAGACTAGAGGCGCGCCACCGGGGTTTGGCAGGGTCGACCTCCATGCCGGGTTTTGGCATTGTCCCTCTCACCCGGTCAGCCCCCAGGCCCACGAAAGCAGGACAGGGGCAGAACGGGTGTGTATCTTTTTTTAGAAAGTCCACCATAGGGTTTCTGATGTTTTTTTTAAGTCGTCCCTTGAGGGTTGGTCTAGGTTTAAGGTGTATGTTAAGGTTTTATGACCTTTAATTACACCTTTCTAAAAAGCCTTCAATGTAGGATTTAGTTAAATACTCGCATCTGTTTTCCAATTCAGGTTCAGGTTCACTCTAGTAGGACAGGGAGCTTAACCTTTTGTTTCTGATGGCGTGCTTAGTCCGGGGCTCTGGCTGGGTTAGGTATATGTCTTTGTTTAACGGCCTTTACCATGACTAGCATGGTTAGGGACCGAGGGAAGTGCACTGGTCGTCGCTTGTCAAGCATTAAGCCATCAGAACTATGGTTTGCCCTTTTAGGCTTCAGTAGCTCGTCTCACAACAGGGAATCAACTCTGTTTGGAGTTCAAGTATAATCTTAGAGTCAGGCTCTTAAGTAAAGGTGTCCAATATGTTTCAGAGAGATCCTCTAGGTTAGGGTTAGAATTAGGAATAGGGTTCAGTTTTATTTTAAGGTATTGCCTAGGTTAGGGTTAGAATTAGTCCTTGGGTCTAGGTTTTACTCCAGAAGGAACCCCCGGGGGGGATATAGGGGTTAGGGATAAGTTTTAAACATGGTTTTTGTAAAAAAGAAGAGTAGGCTTTAGATTAAGCTCTGATATTGTAATTTGGTTTGTTATGGCAGTAATTTGCTTTAGGAGGTCCTAGGTCCACAAGTTCTTTGGTAGCAAAGTAGTCTGTGGGCGAATTTTAAGACACATCATCAGTAGTTCACCAAAGACTCATCGGGTGTTTCAGGCCTTTAATAACTAAACACCCTCATCTGAGGCGGCCCCGCTGTAGGTAGATCAGTCCCCAGCGTGTGTCTTATGTCCAATTGTTGCTAAAGTTTTCCTCAGGAAAATCCAATATGGTTTCCGAGGAATCTCATGATGGTATGATGGCTTTTAGTTCTCTATGTTGTTGAGTTTGTTTATAGTTCATTTGTTAATAGTTCATTTTTTAGGAAGAGTTAGAGTTTAAATACCATTACCTCACAGTGGAAGGTTCCTTACATTGTTGAGTTTGTTAGCAGTTAAATGTTAATAAGAGTTAGAGTTTTAAAGACTATTGTCCCACCGTGGAGGGTTCCCAGTCTAACTGTTAATGTTACTCTGTTACGTTTTAAAGATTGGATAGAATTAAGTACTGATATTTTGTTGTCAATCCCAGGTAGGAGAGGAGCAAAGACTGGTAGAAAGAGATGACCAAGGGCCCCAGATCAATAGCAGAAAAGTGCTACCTCCCAAGGCCCCCAGAAGACCCAGATCAGTCACAACAGAGTGCTGTCTTAAGTCTCTCAGGGTAGTCAGGCTGGCCGCACCAGAGCGCAGCCTCCTAGACTCTCCCGAGCATCTGACGATGACCAAGGGCCCCAGATCAATAGCAGCAAAGTGCTACCTCCCAAGGCCCCCAGAAGACCCAGATCAGTCACAACAGAGTGCTGTCTTAAGTCTCTCAGGGTAGTCTAGGGTTAGGGTTAGGGTTAGGGTTAGGGTTAGGGTTAGGGTTAGGGTTAGGTATATGTCTTTGTTTAACGGCCTTTACCATGACTAGCATGGTTAGGGACCGAGGGAAGTGCACTGGTCGTCGCTTGTCAAGCATTAAGGGTTAGGGTTAGGGTTAGGGTTAGGGTTAGGGTTAGGGTTAGGGATGAAAACTACCGATCGGACCCCCTCCGATCTCTCCCAAAGTCTTTAACTCCCGAACAGAAGGTCGTAGAGCTTTGAAAGTAATCTCCGTCTCCCATAATTTGAGGTCTCTGAACACGCCAGACTTGGTTTCAAGTCTCTAGGACCTTCCTGTTCCAGAGATACAGCTAAACTAATGTTTGTTTTTGCTGTATCTCCAGTTCCGTACGTCATAGAGAGATGAAACCACCTCAGGCGTGTTCAGTGACCTCGCATTAGGGGAGGCGGATCACACTTTCAAAGCTGTACGACCTTCTGTTCCGGAGATATGGAGTAAAATGTGTGTTCCCATATACAATGAATGGGACCGGAGTTAGTGAAAACTTTTCTAAGTGTCAGAATCAATTTTCTTATTCTATTCTGTGAAAGGTTGTCAGGAGCACGTTTCAGGCCATTATGAATCTATTGGTACCTTTTTTTTGGTACATTTTTATTTTTGCGGACTCTTTGGTTGTGTCTAAGTGGTCCCCATGACCACAAAGACACGTAAGCCCCCATGCCACGTCAAGGCAGAGTCCATGTGGAGGTTATTCTAAGCTAAAAAACACTTTAAAACTACAACTATATACAACTATTTACAAAAACACGACTTAGGGTTAGGGTTAGGGTTAGGGTTAGGGTTAGGGGTTAGGGGTTAGGGGTTAGGGGTTAGGGTTAGGGTTAGGTTTATGTCATTGTTCAACGGCCCTCCCCATGACTAGCATGAAGAGAGACCGAGGTAAATGCACTGGCCGTCGCTCATCAAGCATTAAGCCATCAGTACTTTAGGTCCTCCTATTCAGGAATTTGCCTTCATGGGCTTCAAAAGCTCCTCCCATTACCATGAATTAACTATGTTTGGAGTTCAAGTAAAGCTTGGGATTAGGTTCTTTTGATTAATCTAGGGTTAGGGTTAGGGTTAGGTTAGGGTTAGGGATGAAAACTACCGATCGGACCTCACTCTCTCTCCAAAGTCTTTAACTCCCGAACAGAAGGTCGTAGAGCTTTGAAAGTAATCTCCGTCTCCCATAATTTGAGGTCTCTGAACACGCCAGACTTGGTTTCAAGTCTCTAGGACCTTCTGTTCCAGGGTTAGGGTTAGGGTTAGGGTTAGGGTTAGGGTTAGGGTTAGGGTTAGGTTTATGTCATTGTTCAACGGCCCTCCCCATGACTAGCATGAAGAGAGACCGAGGTAAATGCACTGGCCGTCGCTCATCAAGCATTAAGCCATCAGTACTTTAGGTCCTCCTATTCAGGAATTTGCCTTTATGGGCTTCAAAAGCTCCTCCCATTACAATGAATTAACTATGTTTGGAAGTCAATGTAAAGCCTTGGGATTAGTTTTCTTTGATTAAGTTTAGTCTCAGAACTAGCGTCTGTTTTTTCTGATGTTCTAATTATTCCTTAAGAGTTGGTCTAGGTTCTTAGGTGATATGTTTCCAGGTTTTATGACTTTCACTAACACCAATTCTTAAGCTAAGATATCCAAGTTGTTGTAAAAAGGGTCCTTTAAGGTTAGGGTTAGAATTAAAGAATATGGTTCAGTCTTGCTAAGATAATTGACCGGGTTAGGTAGAATTAGCTCTTTCGGAGTTCTAGGGTTAGGGTTAGGTTAAGGGTTAGGGTTAGGGTTAGGGTTAGGTTAGGTATATGTCTTTGTTTAACGGCCTTTACCATGACTAGCATGGTTAGGGACCGAGGGAAGTGCACTGGTCGTCGCTTGTCAAGCATTAAGCCATCAGAACTATGGTTTGCCCTTTTAGGCTTCAGTAGCTCGTCTCACAACAGGGAATCAACTCTGTTTGGAGTTCAAGTATAATCTTAGAGTCAGGCTCTTAAGTAAAGGTGTCCAATATGTTTCAGAGAGATCCTCTAGGTTAGGGTTAGAATTAGGAATAGGGTTCAGTTTTATTTTAAGGTATTGCCTAGGTTAGGGTTAGAATTAGTCCTTGGGTCTAGGTTTTACTCCAGAAGGAACCCCCGGGGGGGATATAGGGGTTAGGGATAAGTTTTAAACATGGTTTTTGTAAAAAAGAAGAGTAGGCTTTAGATTAAGCTCTGATATTGTAATTTGGTTTGTTATGGCAGTAATTTGCTTTAGGAGGTCCTAGGTCCACAAGTTCTTTGGTAGCAAAGTAGTCTGTGGGCGAATTTTAAGACACATCATCAGTAGTTCACCAAAGACTCATCGGGTGTTTCAGGCCTTTAATAACTAAACACCCTCATCTGAGGCGGCCCCGCTGTAGGTAGATCAGTCCCCAGCGTGTGTCTTATGTCCAATTGTTGCTAAAGTTTTCCTCAGGAAAATCCAATATGGTTTCCGAGGAATCTCATGATGGTATGATGGCTTTTAGTTCTCTATGTTGTTGAGTTTGTTTATAGTTCATTTGTTAATAGTTCATTTTTTAGGAAGAGTTAGAGTTTAAATACCATTACCTCACAGTGGAAGGTTCCTTACATTGTTGAGTTTGTTAGCAGTTAAATGTTAATAAGAGTTAGAGTTTTAAAGACTATTGTCCCACCGTGGAGGGTTCCCAGTCTAACTGTTAATGTTACTCTGTTACGTTTTAAAGATTGGATAGAATTAAGTACTGATATTTTGTTGTCAATCCCAGGTAGGAGAGGAGCAAAGACTGGTAGAAAGAGATGACCAAGGGCCCCAGATCAATAGCAGAAAAGTGCTACCTCCCAAGGCCCCCAGAAGACCCAGATCAGTCACAACAGAGTGCTGTCTTAAGTCTCTCAGGGTAGTCAGGCTGGCCGCACCAGAGCGCAGCCTCCTAGACTCTCCCGAGCATCTGACGATGACCAAGGGCCCCAGATCAATAGCAGCAAAGTGCTACCTCCCAAGGCCCCCAGAAGACCCAGATCAGTCACAACAGAGTGCTGTCTTAAGTCTCTCAGGGTAGTCAGGCTGGCCGCGCCAGAGCGCAGCCTCCTAGACTCTCCCGAGCATCCGATTGATGACTAAGGGCCCCAGATCAATAGCAGCAAAGTGCTACCTCCCAAGGCCCCCAGAAGACCCAGATCAGTCACAACAGAGTGCTGTCTTAAGTCTCTCAGGGTAGTCAGGCTGGCTGCGCCAGAGCGCAGTCTCCTAGACTCTCCCGAGCATCTGGTAGAAAGAGATGACCAAGGGCCCCAGGCCAGTAGCAGCAAAGCGCTACCTCCCAAGACCCCCAGAAGACCCAGATCAGTCACAACAGAGCGCTGTCTTAAGTCTCTCAGGGTAGTCAGGCTGGCCGCGCCAGAGCGCAGCCTCCTGGACTCTCCCGAGCATCTCAATACCATGTCTAAGTCAGCTAGGATCACCAGGGATCCAGACCAGAGAGCGGGGCAAACCATGGTCAGACCACAGCCTCCCAATGCTCTCCTGCTGACTCTGCCCTCCACTACGGTACTAATGAGATTGGATTAGCTATTCAAAAGGTTAGATAAAGTTGAGTGGTGTTATCTGAACTATTAGTATTCTAGCTAATCAAATCACTAAACGGCGGTGTTTTCCGTAGCGTACTCTTGATGTTGTCTTCATGTAGTGAAACTCTTCATGTAGTGCAAAGTGTGCTGGTGTGTGGGTGGTGCTAATCACCAGTAAAAGATTGGGCCCCATTTAAGGTCTGTTTGGCCCCAGACCACCATCCCAGTGTGCGTTGTCCAAGTGGACACAGGGTGGCTGGATACTTACCCCCTAGTCAGGATGGAATGAACCATCCCAGCTAGAGCCAGAGAAAAGGTCTCATCTTGGGGCAAATCTCCATGTCAACTCCGGGTTGGAGAAGAGCGGAGACTGGTGGAAAGAGATGACTAGCATCTCTGCACCATGCCCAAGCCAGCCGGAACCAGGAGGGTTCCAGAGAGCCGGAGAGTGCTCTCCTGCTGGCTTAGCCTTCTCCCGATAGCCCTTCGTTGGCACCGTAAGGTATCCAGGCTACCGAGATCCGGCAGTTGGACCCAAGCAAGAGCGGGTGGCCTAGACCCATGGGTAGGAAACACCCATGAGAGACCACCAAGCTTCTACTCAAGCTGGATCCGGATTTCCCTCGTGTTGCTTTGAAAAAAGCAGTTAGTTCTTGCAGAAGTCAGCTCTCCCCTCCATGGTAGCCATCTTCATCAGTAGAACAACTCCTGTTCTTCCATTCGTTCCCAATACAAAGCATAGTTTTGCTGGGAAAGGTACCTATTTTACATACAATACACCTTAATGGTTGGTACTTTTTAGCGAAAATGTAAAAGTAATTTTGAAGGGCTAAAACCATATTGGTTCAGAAGAGGAGATCAAGAGCAATCCAACAGTGAAAACCTTGTGTTTTTCTGACTTATAAATCAAAAGATTCAGACGTTTTTGTGTCAAAAGAAAACCCAGAGTTCAGTTCAGCTCTTGTTTACCACTGACAGCTCACGCCTAGCACTTGTTTTAAGTAACTCCGAAGGGCTAAAAGTATATTGGTTAAGATGAGGAGATCGAGAGCTAATCATCAGTGAAAACCTTGTGTTTTTCTGACTTTTTAATCAAAAGCTGTGGCCGTTTTTGTGTCAGAGAAAAACTCCTTTTCACTTCCTGGTTCCTCCTGGTTTGTTTATTTTTTAGCGAAATTTTAAAAGTAATTTTAAAGGGCTAAAAACATATTGGCTCAGATGAGGAGATCAAGAGCAATCCAAAAGTGAAAACCTTGTGTTTTTCTGACTTATAAATCCAAAGATTCAGACGTTTTTGTGTCAACAAAAGTTAACTTTTTAGCGAAATTTTAAAAGTAATTTTAAAGGGCTAAAAACATATTGGCTCAGATGAGGAGATCAAGAGCAATCCAAAAGTGAAAACCTTGTGTTTTTCTGACTTATAAATCCAAAGATTCAGACGTTTTTGTGTCAACAAAAGTTAACTTTTTAGCGAAATTTTAAAAGTAATTTTAAAGGGCTAAAAACATATTGGCTCAGATGAGGAGATCAAGAGCAATCCAAAAGTGAAAACCTTGTGTTTTTCTGACTTATAAATCCAAAGATTCAGACGTTTTTGTGTCAACAAAAGTTAACTTTTTAGCGAAATTTTAAAAGTAATTTTAAAGGGCTAAAAACATATTGGCTCAGATGAGGAGATCAAGAGCAATCCAAAAGTGAAAACCTTGTGTTTTTCTGACTTATAAATCCAAAGATTCAGACGTTTTTGTGTCAACAAAAGTTAACTTTTTAGCGAAATTTTAAAAGTAATTTTAAAGGGCTAAAAACATATTGGCTCAGATGAGGAGATCAAGAGCAATCCAAAAGTGAAAACCTTGTGTTTTTCTGACTTATAAATCCAAAGATTCAGACGTTTTTGTGTCAACAAAAGTTAACTTTTTAGCGAAATTTTAAAAGTAATTTTAAAGGGCTAAAAACATATTGGCTCAGATGAGGAGATCAAGAGCAATCCAAAAGTGAAAACCTTGTATTTTTCTGACTTTTTAATCAAACGCTGTGGCCGTTTTTGTGTCAAAGAGAATCACCCCTTTTCACTTCCTGGTTCTTCCTGATTCCTGTTGGATTGAAAGACTACAGACTTGTATGCATTTGGACAGAGACTACAACACATGGTATTTTTGTATGCATTCATTTCCTGGTTACCACGAGGGGAGAGTTTAAAGCTTTTAAAAGGTTTCTGGGTGGTTTAGGATGTTGGGGCCAGTGGGGATTTATGAAGTGTCCCCTAGGGAGTGGTTTTAGTCTATTTTCGAAGGTCTAACGCGCCCTAGTGGTCAAATGTTTGAGGGTAAATTCTGAAGAGTCTGTAAGGGATAAAATTATGGGACTTGGTGTGTAAGTGTCCCCTGTAGCCCTCTATAGTATGTCATAGGCTTTTAGGTGGAGAGCGCCCCCTTGTGGTGGGAAAATAAATATAGGAAACTAAGTGGTTTAGAGCATTAAAAATAATGGAGAATTATTAAGTGTCATAATGAGGGTTGGGTGTGGGTTAAGTTAGGGTCTAGGGTTAGGTTTAGAATGTGGGTTAGATTTAGGTTACGTTTAGGAGAAGGGTTAGGTTTAGGATTGTTTCAGGATGTAAGTTAGGTTTATATGTATAATGAGGGTTGGGTGTGGGTTAAGTTAGGGTCTAGGGTTAGGTTTAGAATGTGGGTTAGATTTAGGTTAGGTTTAGGAGAAGGGTTAGGTTTAGGATTGTTTCAGGATGTAAGTTAGGTTTATATGTATAATGAGGGTTGGGTTAGGGTCTAGGGTTAGGTTTAGAATGTGGGTTAGATTTAGGTTAGGTTTAGGAGAAGGGTTAGGTTTAGGATTGTTTCAGGATGTAAGTTAGGTTCATATGTATGAGGTTTGAGATGTATGTTCAGGTTTCATGACCTTTAATCACACTCTTCTAAAAAGCCCTTAGTATAGGATTAGGTTTGATTTTGTCTCACACTAGCGTCTGTTTACCTATCCCCCAAGTGGTCCATGGAAAGCATCACAGGATCAAGAGACTAGAGGCGCGCCACCGGGGTTTGGCAGGGTCGACCTCCATGCCGGGTTTTGGCATTGTCCCTCTCACCCGGTCAGCCCCCAGGCCCACGAAAGCAGGACAGGGGCAGAGCGGGTGTGTATCTATTTTTAGAAAGTCCACCATAGGGTTTCTGATGTTTTTAAGTTGTCCCTTGAGGGTTGGTCAAGGTTTGAGGTGTATGTTCAGGTTTTATGACCTTCAATAACACTCTTCTAAAAAGCCCTTAGTTTAGGATTAGGTTTAATTTTGTCTCACACTAGCGTCTGTTTTCCTATCCACCAAGTGGTCCGTGAAAAGCATCACAGGATCAAGAGACTAGAGGCGCGCCACCGGGGTTTGGCAGGGTCGACCTCCATGCCGGGTTTTGGCATTGTCCCTCTCACCCGGTCAGCCCCCAGGCCCACGAAAGCAGGACAGGGGCAGAGCGGGTGTGTATCTATTTTTAGAAAGTCCACCATAGGGTTTCTGATGTTTTTAAGTTGTCCCTTGAGGGTTGGTCAAGGTTTGAGGTGTATGTTCAGGTTTTATGACCTTCAATAACACTCTTCTAAAAAGCCCTTAGTTTAGGATTAGGTTTAATTTTGTCTCACACTAGCGTCTGTTTTCCTATCCACCAAGTGGTCCGTGGAAAGCATCACAGGATCAAGAAACTAGAGGCGCGCCACCGGGGTTTGGCAGGGTCGACCTCCATGCCGGGTTTTGGCATTGTCCCTCTCACCCGGTCAGCCCCCAGGCCCACGAAAGCAGGACAGGGGCAGAACGGGTGTGTATCTTTTTTTAGAAAGTCCACCATAGGGTTTCTGATGTTTTTTTTAAGTCGTCCCTTGAGGGTTGGTCTAGGTTTGAGGTGTATGTTCAGGTTTAATGACCTTCAATCACACTCTTCTAAAAAGCCCTTAGTTTAGGATTAGGTTTAATTTTGTCTCACACTAGCGTCTGTTTTCCTATCCACCAAGTGGTCCGTGGAAAGCATCACAGGATCAAGAAACTAGAGGCGCGCCACCGGGGTTTGGCAGGGTCGACCTCCATGCCGGGTTTTGGCATTGTCCCTCTCACCCGGTCAGCCCCCAGGCCCACGAAAGCAGGACAGGGGCAGAGCGGGTGTGTATCTATTTTTAGAAAGTCCACCATAGGGTTTCTGATGTTTTTAATTTTGTCTCACACTAGCGTCTGTTTTCCTATCCACTAAGTGGTCCGTGGAAAGCATCACAGGATCAAGAGACTAGAGGCGCGCCACCGGGGTTTGGCAGGGTCGACCTCCATGCCGGGTTTTGGCATTGTCCCTCTCACCCGGTCAGCCCCCAGGCCCACGAAAGCAGGACAGGGGCAGAGCGGGTGTGTATCTATTTTTAGAAAGTCCACCATAGGGTTTCTGATGTTTTTAATTTTGTCTCACACTAGCGTCTGTTTTCCTATCCACCAAGTGGTCCGTGGAAAGCATCACAGGATCAAGAGACTAGAGGCGCGCCACCGGGGTTTGGCAGGGTCGACCTCCATGCCGGGTTTTGGCATTGTCCCTCTCACCCGGTCAGCCCCCAGGCCCACGAAAGCAGGACAGGGGCAGAGCGGGTGTGTATCTATTTTTAGAAAGTCCACCATAGGGTTTCTGATGTTTTTAATTTTGTCTCACACTAGCGTCTGTTTTCCTATCCACCAAGTGGTCCGTGGAAAGCATCACAGGATCAAGAGACTAGAGGCGCGCCACCGGGGTTTGGCAGGGTCGACCTCCATGCCGGGTTTTGGCATTGTCCCTCTCACCCGGTCAGCCCCCAGGCCCACGAAAGCAGGACAGGGGCAGAACGGGTGTGTATCTATTTTTAAAAAGTCCACCATAGGGTTTCTGATGTTTTTAAGTTGTCCCTTGAGGGTTAGTCTAGGTTTGAGGTGTATGTTCAGGTTTTATGACCTTCAATCACACTCTTCTAAAAAGCCCTTAGTTTAGGATTAATTTTGTCTCACACTAGCGTCTGTTTTCCTATCCACCAAGTGGTCCGTGGAAAGCATCACAGGATCAAGAGACTAGAGGCGCGCCACCGGGGTTTGGCAGGGTCGACCTCCATGCCGGGTTTTGGCATTGTCCCTCTCACCCGGTCAGCCCCCAGGCCCACGAAAGCAGGACAGGGGCAGAACGGGTGTGTATCTTTTTTTAGAAAGTCCACCATAGGGTTTCTGATGTTTTTTTTAAGTCGTCCCTTGAGGGTTGGTCTAGGTTTAAGGTGTATGTTAAGGTTTTATGACCTTTAATTACACCTTTCTAAAAAGCCTTCAATGTAGGATTTAGTTAAATACTCGCATCTGTTTTCCAATTCAGGTTCAGGTTCACTCTAGTAGGACAGGGAGCTTAACCTTTTGTTTCTGATGGCGTGCTTAGTCCGGGGCTCTGGCTGGGTTAGGTATATGTCTTTGTTTAACGGCCTTTACCATGACTAGCATGGTTAGGGACCGAGGGAAGTGCACTGGTCGTCGCTTGTCAAGCATTAAGCCATCAGAACTATGGTTTGCCCTTTTAGGCTTCAGTAGCTCGTCTCACAACAGGGAATCAACTCTGTTTGGAGTTCAAGTATAATCTTAGAGTCAGGCTCTTAAGTAAAGGTGTCCAATATGTTTCAGAGAGATCCTCTAGGTTAGGGTTAGAATTAGGAATAGGGTTCAGTTTTATTTTAAGGTATTGCCTAGGTTAGGGTTAGAATTAGTCCTTGGGTCTAGGTTTTACTCCAGAAGGAACCCCCGGGGGGGATATAGGGGTTAGGGATAAGTTTTAAACATGGTTTTTGTAAAAAAGAAGAGTAGGCTTTAGATTAAGCTCTGATATTGTAATTTGGTTTGTTATGGCAGTAATTTGCTTTAGGAGGTCCTAGGTCCACAAGTTCTTTGGTAGCAAAGTAGTCTGTGGGCGAATTTTAAGACACATCATCAGTAGTTCACCAAAGACTCATCGGGTGTTTCAGGCCTTTAATAACTAAACACCCTCATCTGAGGCGGCCCCGCTGTAGGTAGATCAGTCCCCAGCGTGTGTCTTATGTCCAATTGTTGCTAAAGTTTTCCTCAGGAAAATCCAATATGGTTTCCGAGGAATCTCATGATGGTATGATGGCTTTTAGTTCTCTATGTTGTTGAGTTTGTTTATAGTTCATTTGTTAATAGTTCATTTTTTAGGAAGAGTTAGAGTTTAAATACCATTACCTCACAGTGGAAGGTTCCTTACATTGTTGAGTTTGTTAGCAGTTAAATGTTAATAAGAGTTAGAGTTTTAAAGACTATTGTCCCACCGTGGAGGGTTCCCAGTCTAACTGTTAATGTTACTCTGTTACGTTTTAAAGATTGGATAGAATTAAGTACTGATATTTTGTTGTCAATCCCAGGTAGGAGAGGAGCAAAGACTGGTAGAAAGAGATGACCAAGGGCCCCAGATCAATAGCAGAAAAGTGCTACCTCCCAAGGCCCCCAGAAGACCCAGATCAGTCACAACAGAGTGCTGTCTTAAGTCTCTCAGGGTAGTCAGGCTGGCCGCACCAGAGCGCAGCCTCCTAGACTCTCCCGAGCATCTGACGATGACCAAGGGCCCCAGATCAATAGCAGCAAAGTGCTACCTCCCAAGGCCCCCAGAAGACCCAGATCAGTCACAACAGAGTGCTGTCTTAAGTCTCTCAGGGTAGTCTAGGGTTAGGGTTAGGGTTAGGGTTAGGGTTAGGGTTAGGGTTAGGGTTAGGTATATGTCTTTGTTTAACGGCCTTTACCATGACTAGCATGGTTAGGGACCGAGGGAAGTGCACTGGTCGTCGCTTGTCAAGCATTAAGGGTTAGGGTTAGGGTTAGGGTTAGGGTTAGGGTTAGGGTTAGGGATGAAAACTACCGATCGGACCCCCTCCGATCTCTCCCAAAGTCTTTAACTCCCGAACAGAAGGTCGTAGAGCTTTGAAAGTAATCTCCGTCTCCCATAATTTGAGGTCTCTGAACACGCCAGACTTGGTTTCAAGTCTCTAGGACCTTCTGTTCCAGAGATACAGCTAAACTAATGTTTGTTTTTGCTGTATCTCCAGTTCCGTACGTCATAGAGAGATGAAACCACCTCAGGCGTGTTCAGTGACCTCGCATTAGGGGAGGCGGATCACACTTTCAAAGCTGTACGACCTTCTGTTCCGGAGATATGGAGTAAAATGTGTGTTCCCATATACAATGAATGGGACCGGAGTTAGTGAAAACTTTTCTAAGTGTCAGAATCAATTTTTCTTATTCTATTCTGTGAAAGGTTGTCAGGAGCACGTTTCAGGCCATTATGAATCTATTGGTACCTTTTTTTTGGTACATTTTTATTTTTGCGGACTCTTTGGTTGTGTCTAAGTGGTCCCCATGACCACAAAGACACGTAAGCCCCCATGCCACGTCAAGGCAGAGTCCATGTGGAGGTTATTCTAAGCTAAAAAACACTTTAAAACTACAACTATATACAACTATTTACAAAAACACGACTTAGGGTTAGGGTTAGGGTTAGGGTTAGGGTTAGGGGTTAGGGGTTAGGGGTTAGGGGTTAGGGTTAGGGTTAGGTTTATGTCATTGTTCAACGGCCCTCCCCATGACTAGCATGAAGAGAGACCGAGGTAAATGCACTGGCCGTCGCTCATCAAGCATTAAGCCATCAGTACTTTAGGTCCTCCTATTCAGGAATTTGCCTTCATGGGCTTCAAAAGCTCCTCCCATTACCATGAATTAACTATGTTTGGAGTTCAAGTAAAGCCTTGGGATTAGGTTCTTTGATTAATCTAGGGTTAGGGTTAGGGTTAGGGTTAGGGTTAGGGATGAAAACTACCGATCGGACCCCCTCCGATCTCTCCCAAAGTCTTTAACTCCCGAACAGAAGGTCGTAGAGCTTTGAAAGTAATCTCCGTCTCCCATAATTTGAGGTCTCTGAACACGCCAGACTTGGTTTCAAGTCTCTAGGACCTTCTGTTCCAGAGATACAGCTAAACTAATGTTTGTTTTTGCTGTATCTCCAGTTCCGTACGTCATAGAGAGATGAAACCACCTCAGGCGTGTTCAGTGACCTCGCATTAGGGGAGGCGGATCACACTTTCAAAGCTGTACGACCTTCTGTTCCGGAGATATGGAGTAAAATGTGTGTTCCCATATACAATGAATGGGACCGGAGTTAGTGAAAACTTTTCTAAGTGTCAGAATCAATTTTTCTTATTCTATTCTGTGAAAGGTTGTCAGGAGCACGTTTCAGGCCATTATGAATCTATTGGTACCTTTTTTTTGGTACATTTTTATTTTTGCGGACTCTTTGGTTGTGTCTAAGTGGTCCCCATGACCACAAAGACACGTAAGCCCCCATGCCACGTCAAGGCAGAGTCCATGTGGAGGTTATTCTAAGCTAAAAAACACTTTAAAACTACAACTATATACAACTATTTACAAAAACACGACTTAGGGTTAGGGTTAGGGTTAGGGTTAGGGTTAGGGGTTAGGGGTTAGGGGTTAGGGTTAGGGTTAGGGTTAGGTTTATGTCATTGTTCAACGGCCCTCCCCATGACTAGCATGAAGAGAGACCGAGGTAAATGCACTGGCCGTCGCTCATCAAGCATTAAGCCATCAGTACTTTAGGTCCTCCTATTCAGGAATTTGCCTTCATGGGCTTCAAAAGCTCCTCCCATTACCATGAATTAACTATGTTTGGAGTTCAAGTAAAGCCTTGGGATTAGGTTCTTTGATTAATCTAGGGTTAGGGTTAGGGTTAGGGTTAGGGTTAGGGATGAAAACTACCGATCGGACCCCTTCCGATCTCTCCCAAAGTCTTTAACTCCCGAACAGAAGGTCGTAGAGCTTTGAAAGTAATCTCCGTCTCCCATAATTTGAGGTCTCTGAACACGCCAGACTTGGTTTCAAGTCTCTAGGACCTTCTGTTCCAGGGTTAGGGTTAGGGTTAGGGTTAGGGTTAGGGTTAGGGTTAGGGTTAGGGTTAGGTTTATGTCATTGTTCAACGGCCCTCCCCATGACTAGCATGAAGAGAGACCGAGGTAAATGCACTGGCCGTCGCTCATCAAGCATTAAGCCATCAGTACTTTAGGTCCTCCTATTCAGGAATTTGCCTTTATGGGCTTCAAAAGCTCCTCCCATTACAATGAATTAACTATGTTTGGAGTTCAAGTAAAGCCTTGGGATTAGGTTCTTTGATTAAGTTTGTCTCAGACTAGCGTCTGTTTTTTCTGATGTTCTTAATTATCCCTTAAGAGTTGGTCTAGGTTCTTAGGTGTATGTTCAGGTTTTATGACCTTTCACTACACAAATTCTTAAGCTAAGATATCCAAGTTGTTGTAAAAGGGTCCTTTAGGTTAGGGTTAGAATTAAGAATATGGTTCAGTCTTGCCTTAAGATATTGCCCGGGTTAGGGTTAGAATTAGCCTTTCGGGTCTAGGTTCTGTCCCAGAAGGTTTAGGGAGGTTAGGTTTAGAAATGTTTTTTAAGTAGGCTTAAAAGTGAGCTTTGATATTATAATTAGGCCTATCATGGCAGTCAGGGTTAGGGTTAGGGTTAGGGTTAGGGTTAGGGTTAGGGTTAGGTATATGTCTTTGTTTAACGGCCTAGGGTTAGGGTTAGGGTTAGGGTTAGGGTTAGGGTTAGGGTTAGGTATATGTCTTTGTTTAGGGTTAGGGTTAGGGTTAGGGTTAGGGTTAGGGTTAGGGTTAGGGTTAGGGTTAGGGTTAGGGTTAGGGTTAGGGTTAGGGTTAGGGTTAGGGTTAGGGTTTAGGGTTAGGGTTAGGGTTTAGGGTTAGGGTTAGGGTTAGGTGCAGGGGAAAAAGTGCTGGATGCCGTTAGGCAGCCAGAATGCACGGGCTCACGATACCTATAATTTATTTTAACACTTATGGTTTCTCAAACCAGGGTTTTCGTCATTGAACTCTAGTTTCATTAACTTTTCTGTTTTTGTTTTTTAGGTTATCTATCTCTATATTCAAAAGATCACCAGATATCCTTGAGGGTCTCGATGGAGGTATCCCGACTATCATTGGAGGAGGTAAGTAGGTATTAATTCATTGTTTTCTTATTTAACAAATATAAGGGGGTCCTGGGAAATTTCATAGGGGAAATCAACACCTCTTAATATTAAAACACAGATAAAATATAAATAAGTGCTATGTTCCCTGGGGGGGCCCCAATTCATGTGGAAGTCACCCCTCAAGGTAAAACCACATACATAATAAAATATATAAATAGCATAAGGTGTATTTCCCATTCCAAGACCACTTTAATACCCATGTTAGGAATCTACTCCTTGATCGGTTCTAACTAATTTGGTTGAGACCATGGGGATAAACTGTGTTTAGTTTCCCAATCCACTGTCTCTCCCTCGCCAGTCTCTGTCTATCCGACCACCAGGATCCCGACTCCAACCCCATGATACCGAGGTTTTCACTCCCATGCTGTCTAAAATGTTCATACAGGTAGGTCGCTTTGCCGGTTTTATCGATCGAGTAAAGATGTTGTTTCAGCCTCTGCAACAGGCTGTTCTTGGTCTGACCAATATACAACCTGCTACAGATGCTGCACTCAATACAATATACCAGGTTAGCTGACTCAGGCCTGGAAACATGCCAGACAGGTTCACCCAGGTGAGTATGTTGATTTTGAATAAACTTAATACTTTTAAAATGCCTATTGAGTTTTTCTTTGTTGTGTCCGCCGCCCAGGGAGGCATGTACTAGAAGGTCTTTGATGTTTTTATTCCTTCTAAATGCTGCTATAATTTTAAAATCTGAAAGTGGTTCAAAGCGGTCCTGTACCCTTTTAAAATTACTTTTGATCTTAGAATTTAGTGTCAAGGAGGCTGGAGACAGGGTAGAGACCAAGGGGACAAGATGGTGAATATTGTCCCCTCTACCAAATCTCAACCCTTGTTGAAAATGTTGTTGGACATCCACCTTAATACCCCGGAGGAAAGTCCTACTATACCCCGAAGTCTAAGGGCTTGGAACAGGGTCCTGGTCGCCGACTCGACATCCTCCGCCACTGTGCAAATCCTGTGATACCTTATTAATTGTGATTTCACAATTCCCCGATAGGTGTGCTTCGGATGGTAACTGGACTTGTGTAACAGTGCGTGGGTGTCGGTCGGCTTAAAGAATACCCTTGTTCCTAGACTGCCCTCTCCATTCTCCTTCCTATCAATAAACACCTCGGTGTCTAGGAATTCTATTTTATCCCGTTGTAGATTGTATTTAACGGAGATCGAGGGATGATGGCTGTTCAGGACCGCAATAAAATCACAGAAATCGGCCATCGAGTGACTCCAAATACCAAAAATGTCATCCAGGTACCGTACATAAAAATCGGGTAATTTTCTGCATTTGGGGAAGACAGTTCGCTCCCAGCCCGCCATATAAATATTGGCATAGGCCGGAGCAAACTTCTTGCCCATAGCAGTTCCATGGACCTGGAGATAAAATTTGGAATCGAATTCAAAATCATTTTTTGTGAGGCCTAATTCCAAAAGTGTGAGGAGAGCCTCATCCGGTCTCGTGGGGTCAGGGTATTTATTAAAAACCTCTCGCACTGCTTCAAGACCCAACTGGGTTTCAATATTAGTGTAAAGGGAATCGATATCAACAGAAAAGAGCATCGCACCAGGTGGCAATATGATCTGTTTTAGTTTTTTCACAAATTCATAAGTGTCCTTAATATAGCTCTCATGTTTCTGTGACAGGGGGTTGAGAAAATAATCAATAAATTCAGCTATCCTATATGATTCACTCCCGCAGTCAGATACAATCGGTCTGCCGGGGGGAACCTGATGTGGGACCGTCCAGGTCTCTGGATCTTTGTGGATCTTCGGTAGAAGATAAAATTTACGTGGACGTGGAGGGTCCTCACCGGACAGGTAATATTTTTGTTTGGCCGAAATTATCTTTTTTTCATACAGACGACCCACAATCTCCCGGATCTTTCTCTGGGTTTCCAGTTGAACAGAGCCGGTTGAAGGTAAGTAATGATTTGTATTATTTAAATGTCTGTATGCTTCAGTTAAATATTGATTTTTATCCATTATAATAATTTTTGACCCCTTGTCAGCAGGTTTGATAACTATATCCTGGTTATTTTTTAATTTATTTAATGCTTCTCTTTCCCCTGTTGATAGATTCTTCTCCTGTTCACTTTTGCAACCGATCCTCTCGAGGACCCGAATATCTCTCCTGATTAGTTCTTTAATGGGTTCTGAAACAGAATCCCAATCAGGTTCCCAAGTCGAGGGATTGATAAAAGGTTCTCGATCGAAATCAGTGGCATAGTCAAAATGATCTAACAGCTTCAGTTTTCTATGATACTTGTGTAGGTCTCTCCGAAGTGCTTGCCTGTCCACCACTGATGGAGTCGGAATAAAATAGAGGCCCTTCTCTAGCAGCATTTCTTCCGCCTCCGATAAAAAAAAGGTAAGTGAAAGATTTAAAATATTTGAGTGGGGCTGAATAGAATTTCTAGGTCCCCCTACTCTTAGTTTAACTGTGACATCCAAGAATTTAATATTTTGGTTGCAGTGCCAGCAGTCCAATGAATGAGGTCTTTCTGGCTCACCCGGAACTGATTTTCCTCAATCCCCTTTAGAGTTCTGAAGTTAGCCTCCAGAAAGATGTTAACTTCCTCTAAAAGGGTTTTACATTCCGGCTGAAGCCGTGGGGAAAACTGGATCAGAGGGATCACAATCTCTGCTCGAGGGAATATCGTTTTCGCCCTCGACAATAATTGTTGGAACTGCTTTTTAATTGTCGTGGGCCTATTCCTCCTAAGGCAGTTGTTTAAACCTACAGAGAGAATGACTTTCTGGGTTGTGAGGCAGGGGTTCAGTTTACCCAGGATCTCTTTGAGATGGAGAATTTGAGCCCCAGGGAAACTATCTATCTGAACCAGAGGATGTTGAAATTCTGGAATCTTAGACAGATTAGAATCCCCCACCACAATCACCGGTTGGTTAATCTCTAAACTCCACTTTACTCCTTTCTGGTATGTGTTACAGTGGCGGATGGGTTTCCGGCGAGTGAGGATCCCCACCTCAGGAGAGTCACCTTCCCGACTAGAGGAGGCTTCCTTCTCCAAGGTAGGTTCCCTCTCCACCTCCACCAGAAGTTGTGACTCTGGAATCACCACTGCCACATTAGTATGTGGAGCATCACCCTCTCTGGGACCAGGTAAGTCATCCCTCTCACATTCCCCGGCCTCATCTGAACCCTCTGACATGCTGAGATCGAAATTGGGTTGGAAACCCAGGTTGCTTTCTAAGCTACATGAAAGGGCAGCTTGATGGACTTCAGCTAAGCAGACCTGAAGTCTCCTTCCCGATACAAGCTCAGGATTAACCTGGGTGGACAACACTTCACCAAAGGTGAGTGCAGGGAGTGGCAACGGTAGGGGTATAGGGGAAGCAAGAGATCTTAGGGAGAACCCCTCTAAATTAATGTCCTGACTGAAAATCAATTCAGGACCGGGATTGGGACTGGGGTTAGGATCTGGGATGGGGTTAGGTTCTGGGCTGGGGTTAAGGTTAAGGTTAGGGTTAGGACTTGAATGGGGGTTAGGTTCAGGACAGGGTTTAGGGTTAGGGTAAGAGTTGGAATTGGGGTTAGGTTTAGGATTGGGGATAGGTTTGGGATTAGGGTAGGATTTGGGATTGTGGTTAGGTTTAGGAATGGGGTTAGGGTGGTGGTTAGGGTTAGGATTGGAATTGGGGTTAGGGTTAGAGCTGGGACTAGCGTTAGGTCCAGAGATGTTACAAAGTCTAGCAGTTAGGCGGCACTCACGGTCTGTTCGAGCTGGCCTTGGTGGCCGAGGTGTTTGGACCTCCCTGCGTGCAGGACCAGTGATGGAGTTGGGACCTGAGATGTAACCAGGTGTCCCCTGTTCTGCAGACAGCAAGTTCGGCCACTCTCCCTCGTTCAAACCCCCCTCCCCCACTCCCCGTCCCGCCGGAGGCCTTACACCCCCCACTAGGGTCGAGAGAGTGGCAATGGAGGATTCGGTAAGGCGACGTTTGTACCTGCCCCTGCCATATGCTAACGCTTTGTCCCAAGCAACCTGTTCGAAAATCGGGAGGTTTTCCAGGGCGAGGGCAATAACCGAATCATAGTGGTCTTTCAATATGTTCATATTGTTTTTCATCCACTCATCGGTATTGCTCC
This sequence comes from Clupea harengus, assembly GCF_900700415.2. Classification (NCBI taxonomy): domain Eukaryota; kingdom Metazoa; phylum Chordata; class Actinopteri; order Clupeiformes; family Clupeidae; genus Clupea; species Clupea harengus. The sequence goes on from NW_024879572.1 coordinate 50,101, forward strand.
TCACCCTGGATGATGTTTCTTCCCTAGGGGACGATGGTTTAATAAATGATGTTAGTTTATTAACCTGTCTCAGCATACCGGCTGGAAACCTGTTTGTCTGGTGGGTACTCTCAATCACCTCAGCATGATGGATAGCCTGAAGCAATTTGAAGTACCTCTTCTCCAGCCTTTCAGGATGGTTGCCGGATGTCCCCGCATCCTCCCGATTCCTCCCTTCCCTGTTGTTTTGTTGGGGAGCTCCCCTTCCCCCCTTCCCCCTTCTGACCACCGTTGTCCATCTCTCCATATCTCTGAAATATCAAATTCTGGATGTCTACAGTTAATAAAAATAAAACCACTGATTTATTTCATATTATTCACCCTTTCCTGCAATAAGAAACCGCCTTTTTTGGTGGTAGGGGGCTTTTTATTTTGTTATATAAGCTCCCCTCCCTTAAAATATCTTACTATACAATTTATTCAGTAAAATGGTGGTCTAAAGAAGCTAACCCTCCTGAGGGCAGCCACTCAAAAAAGGCACATAGTGCAGTTTGCCCAACACTGTGCAAAAAACGCAAACATGTGCAAAATGTTAAATCCTCCTAACTAAGAGGCACTCTGTGCAAGATTTTAGATGTGCAAACAAAGCAAACATGTGCAAAAATGCTTTTAATCCTCCCAGCTAGGAGGCACTCTGTGCAGCAAAAAGAGTACACACGTGCAAAAGTGCAAAAGTGCAAAGCACCACACACACACACACACTTTCTCTACGAGAGGGCTGCCACCCCTGTGGGCAACAACTCCTCCACCATATAACTGAACAAATTGTGCAGGAATTTAAGCAAAAGCTTCTATAATGGGGTGAACAAAAAAGTTTTTTTACAAAAACAAGATAAAATGGACCAAGTCCAATCTCTTTTCTAAAAAAATCAGTAGGACTAAAAAGTCTTAAAATGAGCACACATTAAAAGTGTTAAAAATGGAGCTCCTAACGTTTCGCCAAGTTGTGGCTTCCTCAGAGGAGAATTAAAAGTGAAAAGAAAAGTAGGAGGTATTTATAACCTTCCTAGGCGGGGCTACCAGGGAGTTCCTGATAGGCTGGAACTCATCTGGCAGTCTAAGAACACACCTATCTAATCCCGCAATAGGACTCACCTGTCTAATTAAAATCAATAACCGTCCCTTATCGGGAACTAGAGACATTATTACAACATCGTTTTAATTGACAAAAAAGTCGAAAAGACGTTAGAGATCCCGTAAATAACACCAAGTGAACTAAGCACACCACTAAATATCCCCCAGGGTGTATTTTTTCCTTTAATTAATTTGGGTCCCTTGTTACAAAAACATTTAAAGGTCCCACGATGGATCAAAATGTTCACGTTGTTGTATTTACATCTCGCCCTAATGAGTTTGAAAACCAAGTGAATAGAATATCGTGGCACTGGCAGGTTAGGTGCAGGGGAAAAAAGTGCTGGATGCCGTTAGGCAGCCAGAATGCACGGGCTCACGATACCTATAATTTATTTTAACACTTATGGTTTCTCAAACCAGGGTTTTCGTCATTGAACTCTAGTTTCATTAACTTTTCTGTTTTTGTTTTTTAGGTTATCTATCTCTATATTCAAAAGATCACCAGATATCCTTGAGGGTCTCGATGGAGGTATTCCGACTATCATTGGAGGAGGTAAGTAGGTATTAATTCATTGTTTTCTTATTTAACAAATATAAGGGGGTCCTGGGAAATTTCATAGGGGAAATCAACACCTCTTAATATTAAAACACAGATAAAATATAAATAAGTGCTATGTTCCCTGGGGGGGCCCCAATTCATGTGGAAGTCACCCCTCAAGGTAAAACCACATACATAATAAAATATATAAATAGCATAAGGTGTATTTCCCATTCCAAGACCACTTTAATACCCATGTTAGGAATCTACTCCTTGATCGGTTCTAACTAATTTGGTTGAGACCATGGGGATAAACTGTGTTTAGTTTCCCAATCCACTGTCTCTCCCTCGCCAGTCTCTGTCTATCCGACCACCAGGATCCCGACTCCAACCCCATGATACCGAGGTTTTCACTCCCATGCTGTCTAAAATGTTCATACAGGTAGGTCGCTTTGCCGGTTTTATCGATCGAGTAAAGATGTTGTTTCAGCCTCTGCAACAGGCTGTTCTTGGTCTGACCAATATACAACCTGCTACAGATGCTGCACTCAATACAATATACCAGGTTAGCTGACTCAGGCCTGGAAACATGCCAGACAGGTTCACCCAGGTGAGTATGTTGATTTTGAATAAACTTAATACTTTTAAAATGCCTATTGAGTTTTTCTTGTTGTGTCCGCCGCCCAGGGAGGCATGTACTAGAAGGTCTTTGATGTTTTTATTCCTTCTAAATGCTGCTATAATTTTAAAATCTGAAAGTGGTTCAAAGCGGTCCTGTACCCTTTTAAAATTACTTTTGATCTTAGAATTTAGTGTCAAGGAGGCTGGAGACAGGGTAGAGACCAAGGGGACAAGATGGTGAATATTGTCCCCTCTACCAAATCTCAACCCTTGTTGAAAATGTTGTTGGACATCCACCTTAATACCCCGGAGGAAAGTCCTACTATACCCCCGAAGTCTAAGGGCTTGGAACAGGGTCCTGGTCGCCGACTCGACATCCTCCGCCACTGTGCAAATCCTGTGATACCTTATTAATTGTGATTTCACAATTCCCCGATAGGTGTGCTTCGGATGGTAACTGGACTTGTGTAACAGTGCGTGGGTGTCGGTCGGCTTAAAGAATACCCTTGTTCCTAGACTGCCCTCTCCATTCTCCTTCCTATCAATAAACACCTCGGTGTCTAGGAATTCTATTTTATCCCGTTGTAGATTGTATTTAACGGAGATCGAGGGATGATGGCTGTTCAGGACCGCAATAAAATCACAGAAATCGGCCATCGAGTGACTCCAAATACCAAAAATGTCATCCAGGTACCGTACATAAAAATCGGGTAATTTTCTGCATTTGGGGAAGACAGTTCGCTCCCAGCCCGCCATATAAATATTGGCATAGGCCGGAGCAAACTTCTTGCCCATAGCAGTTCCATGGACCTGGAGATAAAATTTGGAATCGAATTCAAAATCATTTTTTTGTGAGGCCTAATTCCAAAAAGTGTGAGGAGAGCCTCATCCGGTCTCGTGGGGTCAGGGTATTTATTAAAAACCTCTCGCACTGCTTCAAGACCCAACTGGGTTTCAATATTAGTGTAAAGGGAATCGATATCAACAGAAAAGAGCATCGCACCAGGTGGCAATATGATCTGTTTTAGTTTTTTCACAAATTCATAAGTGTCCTTAATATAGCTCTCATGTTTCTGTGACAGGGGTTGAGAAAAATAATCAATAAATTCAGCTATCCTATATGATTCACTCCCGCAGTCAGATACAATCGGTCTGCCGGGGGGAACCTGATGTGGGACCGTCCAGGTCTCTGGATCTTTGTGGATCTTCGGTAGAAGATAAAATTTACGTGGACGTGGAGGGTCCTCACCGCGACAGGTAATATTTTTGTTTGGCCGAAATTATCTTTTTTTCATACAGACGACCCACAATCTCCCGGATCTTTCTCTGGGTTTCCAGTTGAACAGAGCCGGTTGAAGGTAAGTAATGATTTGTATTGATTTAAATGTCTGTATGCTTCAGTTAAATATTGATTTTTTATCCATTATAATAATTTTTGACCCCTTGTCAGCAGGTTTGATAACTATATCCTGGTTATTTTTTAATTTATTTAATGCTTCTCTTTCCCCTGTTGATAGATTCTTCTCCTGTTCACTTTTGCAACCGATCCTCTCGAGGACCCGAATATCTCTCCTGATTAGTTCTTTTAATGGGTTCTGAAACAGAATCCCAATCAGGTTCCCAAGTCGAGGGATTGATAAAAGGTTCTCGATCGAAATCAGTGGCATAGTCAAAATGATCTAACAGCTTCAGTTTTCTATGATACTTGTGTAGGTCTCTCCGAAGTGCTTGCCTGTCCACCACTGATGGAGTCGGAATAAAATAGAGGCCCTTCTCTAGCAGCATTTCTTCCGCCTCCGATAAAAAAAAAGGTAAGTGAAAGATTTAAAATATTTGAGTGGGGCTGAATAGAATTTCTAGGTCCCCCTACTCTTAGTTTAACTGTGACATCCAAGAAATTTAATATTTTGGTTGCAGTGCCAGCAGTCCAATGAATGAGGTCTTTCTGGCTCACGCCGGAACTGATTTTCCTCAATCCCCTTTAGAGTTCTGAAGTTAGCCTCCAGAAAGATGTTAACTTCCTCTAAAAGGGTTTTTACATTCCGGCTGAAGCCGTGGGGAAAACTGGATCAGAGGGATCACAATCTCTGCTCGAGGGAATATCGTTTTCGCCCTCGACAATAATTGTTGGAACTGCTTTTTAATTGTCGTGGGCCTATTCCTCCTAAGGCAGTTGTTTAAACCTACAGAGAGAATGACTTTCTGGGTTGTGAGGCAGGGGTTCAGTTTACCCAGGATCTCTTTGAGATGGAGAATTTGAGCCCCAGGGAAACTATCTATCTGAACCAGAGGATGTTGAAATTCTGGAATCTTAGACAGATTAGAATCCCCCACCACAATCACCGGTTGGTTAATCTCTAAACTCCACTTTACTCCTTTCTGGTATGTGTTACAGTGGCGGATGGGTTTCCGGCGAGTGAGGATCCCCACCTCAGGAGAGTCACCTTCCCGACTAGAGGAGGCTTCCTTCTCCAAGGTAGGTTCCCTCTCCACCTCCACCAGAAGTTGTGACTCTGGAATCACCACTGCCACATTAGTAATGTGGAGCATCACCCTCTCTGGGACCAGGTAAGTCATCCCTCTCACATTCCCCGGCCTCATCTGAACCCTCTGACATGCTGAGATCGAAATTGGGTTGGAAACCCAGGTTGCTTTCTAAGCTACATGAAAGGGCAGCTTGATGGACTTCAGCTAAGCAGACCTGAAGTCTCTTTCCCGATAAAATCATCCGGCTCACCCACCACTTGAGCCCAATCATCATTCACCATTCGTGCTTCTTCATACAATCTTCTCATTTCATTCTGGTATATTTCTAACCACTTCCAACACATCCATCCTGCTCCATCTCCGTAGCCATGTTTACAGTAGTAGTTGCCTATTGGACAATCAGGAATATAAGGGCCCTCTGGCTCAGTCCATTCTACCTTGCTCCACTCTATGGTGTTACCACAGTCTCTGGGCTCCTCTGCATCTCCCTCCTTTTCCTCACTGTCTGTGAGAGAAACACATAGCCCCTCCTTTTCTACTCTATCTCCTATTCCCTCTAGTACACTTCCTATTCCCTTTAGTGTCTCGACCGGGAGGGTTTCTATTTGTTTTGCCTGCCACTCAGGTGGTGCACCTGGGCTCCCATCTTTTCCATTGACTGCTCTCTCTATTGTGCGAGTAGCTATCAGCATGGCACCTCCCACTGCTACTCCTAGAAACACTCGTCTCAACCATGTTCCCCACTTCCAGAACTTATCATTTAGCCAATCTATCAGGGGGTTGTTTATTCCTGACTGTTTTACTATGAGTAGGTTAGTCCGACTCATGTTTCTTAGTTTTAGCCAGTGCCCAGTGTGAGAAATTATACCAGTTGATCTCCTATGATCACTGGAAGTATTTTCAAACAGCCTTGGTCTTCTGTCTCCACACCAGTCCGTACCTGCTGGGATATCAAGTTAATCATCCGGCCAAATCATTTCTTACTACAGGGGTCAAAGTAGACAGAGGTTTGCCTCTGCCCACTAGTTTTTCTGGGTGCTAAATAATGGTGTGTAAAGTGTGTGTAATCTAAAGTGTGTAAAGTGTGTGCAAAGGTATGTGTCAGGGTGGGCGTGTGGCCCCCTCCTTTCTCCTTCTTCAGCGCAGGGAGTATAGCGTGTGAACCATGTGTGTGTGTCTCTCTCAGAACATCCTATCACTTGGGAAAAAGCAACATTCTATATTTAAAATTATCTAACTCGGGAACGCTAGTTCGCCATTTCATATGATTGTTTCACTTCTGTTTCACGTCTCAGTTCACTCCCTCTTTTTTTTTTTTAGTTCAGTCCACTTCAGTCTATTGTCTACTTTTCCCAATTATGCAGTATCAGTACCCGTACTGGCCCCCATTCGCGTATGACTTAATACAATATGACTATCTCTTTTAACCACGTGGTTGGTTCTGATTCAAAGGCATCTTTTACTCCACATCTCACAACACTATGTATTAACGGGTACTACGTATCAACTACAGTTTTATGTATTAATCAATACAGGTGTGTGCGCAAAGACGTACTCAAAAGTAATGAGTGAATTAGCTTTCTTAAAAATCTCCTCTGTCTGTTTCGCGACCTTGCGCGCTCGCTGTCAGGATGAGTGATCGAGCCCCCACCATTTTTACTCACTAAGCTTCTGGGCTTTTTCCTTTTCTTCACCCCTCCTTCTCCTCCATGTACGTTCTCTCTTTCTTTCCGTGTGTGTGTCAGAGCATAAATGAGCAAACAGCCCCCACCCTTGGTGCTCCGCCACTCAAACAGCCCACACCCTCAGGATCCTGTCTCTGTTTTATAGAGGAGAATAGAGAATTTAGATTTACCCACTATACCCTTATTATTTTATATACACTATGGTGTTTCCCCCTAACTTTATCGGTTAACATTGTTGCCACTGTTATACAGGCTCTCATTGCTCTTCCAACTTCGACTAAGTTTAATGGTGCTTTGCACTCATCCTAAATTCCTTAGTGCACTTATCCGCTCCCTTTGAGGGATGCGGCACTTCTTCAACTCCTTTTATCATTTTCCCCATGTGTCCCGTGTCGGTAAACATACATCTTAACTCCGCTCCCCTACCCCTGCGGCCCTCTAGGCAATTCGATTATTGAATAAAGATTTCCGGCTGATCAGACCAAAAATCCTTATCCTCAAATCGAGCTGCACTTGTATTATGTTATTTAAGCAGTATTGTCATCATTATCATATACCCTTCTTATTTCTCTGCCTTATCAGGATAAAAGTGTCTCACGAACTCGTTGCCCACCCCGGAGATAGTAACGCGTTTTTTCACTATTTCAGCTCCTCTTTCTAGACTTATCAAGGTGTCAGTCCACCAGTTAGTGAATGGCCCCAATTATCCTGTCATCCCCCTCTCTTTCTGGTCCACAACCATACTTGCATTCATCCCACAAATTAAAATGGGAGGAGATTTGTGTTATCCTTCCCCACCAATGCGGCTAAATCGATCTAGCACAATTTCCAGGTCTTGTATGATCCAATCAGACTCGTTTAGTTTTACTTTCTCCCTTCTTTTTTTTTTTTGTTTTTTTTTTTTTTTAAATGATCGTTGGCGTAGAAAGAAATAGTCTTGTTCGCTTTGTCACGTGCTTAATTATTACAGCTGTTTAACCACCCAATTGTTAGGGGGACCCTCATGAGGGGTCTTGCAGGAACCCAGCTGGTAACTTTTTCAGCACGTTATGACCCGCAAACAAAGCTACTGAAACACAATGAATGAGCCTGAGTGAGCCACCAGCCGCGTTAGACACGTTGGACCGCAAAGTCCACACGAGCCAAGGATTCCTTAATCCTCCGAACCGTGCCAGCCAGACTCACAGTCGTGTGTGATTTTATCACTTATTATTTCCTTACTTCATGTACATACACAACACACTCCAACACGACAATAATACTATTGTCACTCCCCTTTTTCGTTTTCCACTGAAACACACGTAAGCGCCGTGTTTGTCTGAATCAGTGATGCAACTACTCATTCACAAATGCTTCATGCAGCACTAACGCACGCAGCCACTTGTACTCTGACAAATGTGCAACGCCCTTATCTCAGTTCTAATCGCCCACTTGATCTCTGCAAGTGCGATACCTCACAACTACGCCAATTAGTCGAAACAATACTATTCTGCCAGATGTAGGAGAATCTCTCAGCGTGCTTCCCCAGGCACCTGGTCTTCAGCCACCTTTTGGAGTTCTTTCCAAATTGCCCTGTCTGGCAACTGGCCCCGAACCTCCTCGAGCTTATCCCAGCTTGCTCTGGCACACCTGATCCTAGACTCCTATGTCCTAGTCTTCCAGAGATTGGACCTCGGACTCCCCTGTCTCCAAAAAACGCCGCAGCCAGTTATGGACTAAGTAACGGGCTAAACAGCCCGTGACAGGGTCAGTTCAGGTTATCGCTCCTCAGCTACCCAGCCAGCCGAGGCCCTCGGACGCTTTTGTCCAGGGCCTTAACAAACCACAATTTAATCTTCTAATCAGGTCCCTTTCACGTCACCCCACGTATAGGGCCGCTCGGGCTTAGCCACAGACAATTTCAATTCAATTCAATCCTCAAACCTAAAATAGCAGTTCCCTTGTTCACTTTCAAAACAGTCAACCCCTTGCTGCGAGCAGCCGCATGAAGTGGGTTCAGCAGATGACAGACAAAGACCTAAACTAAAATGACTATATCTAAACTATGGACAATTCAATTAAAAGGTTTTGTCCTTTACCTGTTAGAAGTGCTTCGATTGCTCTTTGGTCTGCCACCACGGACCACACGGAAGCTTTCTGGAGATCAGCTCCACCGGTAGCCAGGCAGGCCCCGCTTTGACCTCTGCACGTCGGGTTTCACCAGCTGTTAGATTAAACTTTTATCTACGTGTTCGTTGCAGAGAATCAAAGTAAGGACCGCCACACAGAGCAATAAGTTTGAGTTGAGTTTACTGAGTTTTAAAGAGTACAAGATCAGTCTTAGGTGAGTTCACACAAGAGCTCCGTCACCCACAACTGGAGAATGCATTCTGATATCATGGTACACAGATCCTCCTTTTAACCCTTAGTTGCCACAATGTTGCTTAAGCATGAATCCCCTGAGGAGCTGTTTCTAACTAACTCCTTAACAATGAGGTCTCAGTGTGAAAAGTCCAATTCTCACGGTTCAGCTATTAATCTTATCTCGTTCATGTCCCGTGGTGATCTTTCTGCCCTATGTGATTGTAGTTTACGACCACTGTCACTGCTGGCTTGTGCTGGCCCTGTCAATGTCACACCAGCGGCGGCACCTCAGGGTATAGGCCTCTTTCCTTAGCATGGTGCACTTAGTTAATACTCTGTTTACTGTTCTGATCTAAATTGCTTGACATTGAGCTTCAACTGACTGCTTGTTGATGACTACACATTGGTGACAACAATAAACTCATTTTTCTCTTACACTCACCCGGAACTGATTTTCCTCAATCCCCTTTAGAGTTCTGAAGTTAGCCTCCAGAAAGATGTTAACTTCCTCTAAAAGGGTTTTACATTCCGGCTGAAGCCGTGGGGAAAACTGGATCAGAGGGATCACAATCTCTGCTCGAGGGAATATCGTTTTCGCCCTCGACAATAATTGTTGGAACTGCTTTTTAATTGTCGTGGGCCTATTCCTCCTAAGGCAGTTGTTTAAACCTACAGAGAGAATGACTTTCTGGGTTGTGAGGCAGGGGTTCAGTTTACCCAGGATCTCTTTGAGATGGAGAATTTGAGCCCCAGGGAAACTATCTATCTGAACCAGAGGATGTTGAAATTCTGGAATCTTAGACAGATTAGAATCCCCCACCACAATCACCGGTTGGTTAATCTCTAAACTCCACTTTACTCCTTTCTGGTATGTGTTACAGTGGCGGATGGGTTTCCGGCGAGTGAGGATCCCCACCTCAGGAGAGTCACCTTCCCGACTAGAGGAGGCTTCCCTCTCCAAGGTAGGTTCCCTCTCCACCTCCACCAGAAGTTGTGACTCTGGAATCACCACTGCCACATTAGTACGTGGAGCATCACCCTCTCTGGGACCAGGTAAGTCATCCCTCTCACATTCCCCGGCCTCATCTGAACCCTCTGACATGCTGAGATCGAAATTGGGTTGGAAACCCAGGTTGCTTTCTAAGCTACATGAAAGGGCAGCTTGATGGACTTCAGCTAAGCAGACCTGAAGTCTCCTTCCCGATACAAGCTCAGGATTAACCTGGGTGGACAACACTTCACCAAAGGTGAGTGCAGGGAGTGGCAACGGTAGGGGTATAGGGGAAGCAAGAGATCTTAGGGAGAACCCCTCTAAATTAATGTCCTGACTGAAAATCAATTCAGGACCGGGATTGGGACTGGGGTTAGGATCTGGGGATGGGTTTAGGGTCTGGGCTGGGTTAAGGTTAAGGTGTAGGGTTAGGACTTGAATGGGGGTTAGGTTCAGGACAGGGTTTAGGGTTAGGGTAAGATGTTGGAATTGGGGTTAGGGTTTAGGATTGGGGATAGGTTTGGATTGAGGGTAGGATTGGGATTGTGGTTAGGGTTTAGGAATGGGGTTAGGGTGGTGGTTAGGGTTAGGATTGGAATTGGGGTTAGGGTTAGAGCTGGGACTGACGTTAGGGTCAGAGATGTACCAAAGTCTAGCAGTTAGGCGGCACTCACTGTCTGTTCGAGGCTGGCCTTGGTGGCCGAGGGTTAGGGTTAGGGGTTAGGTTAGGGGTTAGGGGGTTAGTCTAGGGGGGGGGGTTTAGGGTTAGGGTTAGGGGTTAGGGGTTAGGGTTAGGGTTAGGGTAGGGATGAAAACTAACCGATCGGGACCCCCTCCGATCTCTCCAAAGTCTTTAATCTCCGAACGGGAAGGGTCGTAGAGCTTGAAAGTAAATCTCCGTCTCCCATAATTTGAGGTCTCTGAACACGCCAGACTTGGTTTCAAGTCTCTACGACCTTCTGTTCCAGAGATACAGCAAAACTAATGTTTGTTTTGGCTGTATCTCCAGAACCGTACGTCGTAGAGAGATGAAACCACCTCGGGCGTGTTCAGTGACCTCTCATTAGGGGAGGCGGATCACACTTTCAAAGCTGTACGACCTTCTGTTCCGGAGATATGGAGTAAAATGTGTGTTCCCATATACAATGAATGGGACCGGAGTTAGTGAAAACTTTTCTAAGTGTCAGAATCAATTTTTATTATTCTATTCTGTGAAAGGTTGTCAGGAGCACATTTCATGCCATTATGAATATATTGGTACCTTTTTTTTGGTACATTTTTATTTTTTCGGACTCTTTGGTTGTGTCTAAGTGGTCCCCATGACCACAAAGACACGTAAGCCCCCACGCCACGTCAAGGCAGAGTCCATGTGGAGGTTATTCTAAGCTAAAAAAACACTTTAACACTACAACTATATACAACTATTTACAAAAAACACGACTTACGGATGCCATTGTCAGGACTCACTCACCATGCGTTAGGGTTAGGTGCAGGGGAAAAAGTGCTGGATGCCGTTAGGCAGCCAGAATGCACGGGCTCACGATACCTATAATTTATTTTAACACTTATGGTTTCTCAAACCAGGGTTTTCGTCATTGAACTCTAGTTTCATTAACTTTTCTGTTTTTGTTTTTTAGGTTATCTATCTCTATATTCAAAAGATCACCAGATATCCTTGAGGGTCTCGATGGAGGTATCCCGACTATCATTGGAGGGAGGTAAGTAGGTATTAATTCATTGTTTTCTTATTTAACAAATATAAGGGGGTCCTGGAAAATTTCATAGGGGAAATCAACACCTCTTAATCTTAAAACACAGATAAAATATAAATAAGTGCTATGTTTCCCTGGGGGGCCCCAATTCATGTGGAAGTCACCCCTCAAGTAAAACCACATACATAATAAAATATATAAATAGCATAAGGTGTATTTCCCATTCCAAGACCACTTTAATACCCATGTTAGGAATCTACTCCTTGATCGGTTCTAACTAATTTGGTTGAGACCATGGGGATAAACTGTGTTTAGTTTCCCAATCCACTGTCTCTCCCTCGCCAGTCTCTGTCTATCCGACCACCAGGATCCCGACTCCAACCCCATGATACAGAGGTTTTCACTCCCATGCTGTCTAAAATGTTCATACAGGTAGGTCGCTTTGCCGGTTTTATCGATCGAGTAAAGATGTTGTTTCAGCCTCTGCAACAGGCTGTTCTTGGTCTGACCAATATACAACCTGCTACAGATGCTGCACTCAATACAATATACCAGGTTAAGCTGACTCAGGCCTGGAAACATGCCAGACAGGTTCACCCAGGTGAGTATGTTGATTTTGAATAAACTTAATACTTTTAAAATGCCTATTGAGTTTTTCTTTGTTGTGTCCGCCGCCCAGGGAGGCATGTACTAGAAGGTCTTTGATGTTTTTATTCCTTCTAAATGCTGCTATAATTTTAAAATCTGAAAGTGGTTCAAAGCGGTCCTGTACCCTTTTAAAATTACTTTTGATCTTAGAATTTAGTGTCAAGGAGGCTGGAGACAGGGTAGAGACCAAGGGGACAAGATGGTGAATATTGTCCTCTCTACCAAATCTCAACCCTTGTTGAAAATGTTGTTGGACATCCACCTTAATACCCCGGAGGAAAGTCCTACTATACCCCGAAGTCTAAGGGCTTGGAACAGGGTCCTGGTAGCCGACTCGACATCCTCCGCCACTGTGCAAATCCTGTGATACCCTTATTAATTGTGATTTCACAATTCCCCGATAGGTGTGCTTCGGATGGTAACTGGACTTGTGTAACAGTGCGTGGGTGTCGGTCGGCTTAAAGAATACCCTTGTTCCTAGACTGCCCTCTCCATTCTCCTTCCTATCAATAAACACCTCGGTGTCTAAGAATTCTATTTTATCCCGTTGTAGATTGTATTTAACGGAGATCGAGGGATGATGGCTGTTCAGGACCGCAATAAAATCACAGAAATCGGCCATCGAATGACTCCAAATACCAAAAATGTCATCCAGGTACCGTACATAAAAATCGGGTAATTTTCTGCATTTGGGGAAGACAGTTCGCTCCCAGCCCGCCATATAAATATTGGCATAGGCCGGAGCAAACTTCTTGCCCATAGCAGTTCCATGGACCTGGAGATAAAATTTGGAATTGAATTCAAAATCATTTTTTGTGAGGCCTAATTCCAAAAGTGTGAGGAGAGCCTCATCCGGTCTCGTGGGGTCAGGGTATTTATTAAAAACCTCTCGCACTGCTTCAAGACCCAACTGGGTTTCAATATTAGTGTAAAGAGAATCGATATCAACAGAAAAGAGCATCGCACCAGGTGGCAATATGATCTGTTTTAGTTTTTTCACAAATTCATAAGTGTCCTTAATATAGCTCTCATGTTTCTGTGACAGGGGGTTGAGAAAATAATCAATAAATTCAGCTATCCTATATGATTCACTCCCGCAGTCAGATACAATCGGTCTGCCGGGGGGAACCTGATGTGGGACCGTCCAGGTCTCTGGATCTTTGTGGATCTTCGGTAGAAGATAAAATTTACGTGGACGTGGAGGGTCCTCACCGGACAGGTAATATTTTTGTTTGGCCGAAATTATCTTTTTTTCATACAGACGACCCACAATCTCCCGGATCTTTCTCTGGGTTTCCAGTTGAACAGAGCCGGTTGAAGGTAAGTAATGATTTGTATTATTTAAATGTCTGTATGCTTCAGTTTAAATATTGATTTTTATCCATTATAATAATTTTTGACCCCTTGTCAGCAGGTTTGATAACTATATCCTGGTTATTTTTTAATTTATTTAATGCTTCTCTTTCCCCTGTTGATAGGTTCTTCTCCTGTTCACTTTTGCAACCGATCCTCTCGAGGACCCGAATATCTCTCCTGATTAGTTCTTTAATGGGTTCTGAAACAGAATCCCAATCAGGTTCCCAAGTCGAGGGATTGATAAAAGGTTCTCGATCGAAATCAGTGGCATAGTCAAAATGATCTAACAGCTTCAGTTTTCTATGATACTTGTGTAGGTCTCTCCGAAGTGCTTGCCTGTCCACCACTGGTGGAGTCGGAATAAAATAGAGGCCCTTCTCTAGCAGCATTTCTTCCGCCTCCGATAAAAAAAAGGTAAGTGAAAGATTTAAAATATTTGAGTGGGGCTGAATAGAATTTCTAGGTCCCCCTACTCTTAGTTTAACTGTGACATCCAAGAATTTAATATTTTGGTTGCAGTGCCAGCAGTCCAATGAATGAGGTCTTTCTGGCTCACCCGGAACTGATTTTCCTCAATCCCCTTTAGAGTTCTGAAGTTAGCCTCCAGAAAGATGTTAACTTCCTCTAAAAGGGTTTTACATTCCGGCTGAAGCCGTGGGGAAAACTGGATCAGAGGGATCACAATCTCTGCTCGAGGAAATATCGTTTTCGCCCTCGACAATAATTGTTGGAACTGCTTTTTAATTGTCGTGGGCCTATTCCTCCTAAGGCAGTTGTTTAAACCTACAGAGAGAATGACTTTCTGGGTTGTGAGGCAGGGGTTCAGTTTACCCAGGATCTCTTTGAGATGGAGAATTTGAGCCCCAGGGAAACTATCTATCTGAACCAGAGGATGTTGAAATTCTGGAATCTTAGACAGATTAGAATCCCCCACCACAATCACCGGTTGGTTAATCTCTAAACTCCACTTTACTCCTTTCTGGTATGTGTTACAGTGGCGGATGGGTTTCCGGCGAGTGAGGATCCCCACCTCAGGAGAGTCACCTTCCCGACTAGAGGAGGCTTCCCTCTCCAAGGTAGGTTCCCTCTCCACCTCCACCAGAAGTTGTGACTCTGGAATCACCACTGCCACATTAGTACGTGGAGCATCACCCTCTCTGGGACCAGGTAAGTCATCCCTCTCACATTCCCCGGCCTCATCTGAACCCTCTGACATGCTGAGATCGAAATTGGGTTGGAAACCCAGGTTGCTTTCTAAGCTACATGAAAGGGCAGCTTGATGGACTTCAGCTAAGCAGACCTGAAGTCTCCTTCCCGATACAAGCTCAGGATTAACCTGGGTGGACAACACTTCACCAAAGGTGAGTGCAGGGAGTGGCAACGGTAGGGGTATAGGGGAAGCAAGAGATCTTAGGGAGAACCCCTCTAAATTAATGTCCTGACTGAAAATCAATTCAGGACCGGGATTGGGACTGGGGTTAGGATCTGGGATGGGGTCAGGTTCTGGGCTGGGGTTAAGGTTAAGGTTAGGGTTAGATCTTGAATGGGGATTAGGTTCAGGACAGGGTTTAGGGTTAGGGTAAGAGTTGGAATTGGGGTTAGGTTTAGGATTGGGGATAGGTTTGGGATTAGGGTAGGATTTGGGATTGTGGTTAGGTTTAGGAATGGGGTTAGGGTGGTGGTTAGGGTTAGGATTGGAGTTTGGGTTAGGGTTAGAGCTGGGACTAGCGTTAGGGCCAGAGATGTTACAAAGTCTAGCAGTTAGGCGGCGCTCACGGTCTGTTCGAGCTGACCTCGGTGGCCGAGGTGTTTGGACCTCCCTGCGTGCAGGACCAGTGATGGAGTTGGGACCTGAGATGTAACCAGGTGTCCCCTGTTCTGCAGACAGCAAGGTCGGCCACTCTCCCTCGTTCAAACCCCCCTCCCCCACTCCCCGTCCCGCCGGAGGCCTTACACCCCCCACTAGGGTCGAGAGAGTGGCAATGGAGGATTCGGTAAGGCGGCGTTTGTACCTGCCCCTGCCATATGCTAACGCTTTGTCCCAAGCAACCTGTTCGAAAATCGGGAGGTTTTCCAGGGCGAGGGCAATAACCGAATCATAGTGGTCTTTCAATATGTTCATATTGTTTTTCATCCACTCATCGGTATTGCTCCTCACCCTGGATGATGTTTCTTCCCTAGGGACGATGGTTTAATAAATGATGTTAGTTTATTAACCTGTCTCAGCATACCGGCTGGAAACCTGTTTGTCTGGTGGGTACTCTCAATCACCTCAGCATGATGGATAGCCTGAAGCCAATTTAAAGTACCTCTTCTCCAGCCTTTCAGGATGGTTGCCGGATGTCCCCACATCCTCCCGATTCCTCCCTTCCCTGTTGTTTTGTTGGGGAGCTCCCCTTCCCCCCTTCCCCCCTTCTGAACCACCGTTGTCCATCTCTCCATATCTCTGAAATATCAAATTCTGGATGTCTTACAGTTAATAAAAATAAAAACCACTTGATTTATTTCCATATTATTCACCCTTTCCTGCCAATAAGAAACGCCTCTTTTTTTGGTGGTAGGGGGCTTTTTATTTTGTTATATAAGCTCCCTCCCTTTAAAATATCTTACTATACCAATTTATTCAGTAAAATGGTGGTCTAAAGAAGCTAACCCTCCTGAGGGCAGCCACTCAAAAAAGGCACATAGTTGCAGTTTGCCCAACACTGTGCAAAAAAACGCAAACATGTGGCAAAATGTTAAAATCCTCCTAACTAAGAGGCACTCTGTGCAAGATTTTAGATGTGCAAACAAAGCAAACATGTGCAAAAATGCTTTTAATCCTCCCAGCTAGGAGGCACTCTGTGCAGCAAAAAGAGTACACACGTGCAAAAGTGCAAAAGTGCAAAGCACCACACACACACACTTTCTCTACGAGAGGGCTGCCACCCCTGTGGGCAACAACTCCTCCACCATATAACTGAACAAATTGTGCAGGAATTTAAGCAAAAGCTTTCTATAATGGGGTGAATAAAAAAGTTTTTTTTGCAAAAACAAGATAAAATGGACCAAGTCCAATCTCTTTTCTAAAAAAATCAGTAGGACTAAAAAGTCTTAAAATGAGCACACATTAAAAGTGTTAAAAATGGAGCTCCTAACGTTTCGCCAAGTTGTGGCTTCCTCAGAGGAGAATAAAAGTGAAAAGAAAAGTAGGAGGTATTTATAACCTTCCTAGGCGGGGCTACCAGGGAGTTCCTGATAGGCTGGAACTCATCTGGGTTAGGGTTAGGGTTAGGTGCAGGGGAAAAAGTGCTGGATGCCGTTAGGCAGCCAGAATGCACAGGCTCACGATACCTATAATTTATTTTAACACTTATGGTTTCTCAAACCAGGGTTTTCGTCATTAAACTCTAGTTTCATTAACTTTTCTGTTTTTGTTTTTTAGGTTATCTATCTCTATATTCAAAAGATCACCAGATATCCTTGAGGGTCTCGATGGAGGTATCCCGGACTATCATTGGAGGAGGTAAGTAGGTATTAATTCATTGTTTTCTTATTTAACAAATATAAGGGGGTCCTTGTGGAAATTTCATAGGGAATCAACACCTCTTAATATTAAAACACAGATAAAATATAATAAGTGCTATGTTCCCTGGGGGGCCCCAATTCATGTGGAAGTCACCCTCAAGGTAAAACCACATACATAATAAAATATTATAAATAGCATAAGGTGTATTTCCCCATTCCAAGACCACTTTAATACCCATGTTAGGAATCTACTCCTTGATCGGTTTCTAAACTAATTTGGTTGAGACCATGGGGATAAACTGTGTTTAGTTTCCCAATCCACTGTCTCTCCCTCGCCAGTCTCTGTCTATCCGACCACCAGGATCCCGACTCCAACCCCATGATACAGAGGTTTTCACTCCCATGCTGTCTAAAATGTTCATACAGGTAGGTCGCTTTGCCGGTTTTATCGATCGAGTAAAGATGTTGTTTCAGCCTCTGCAACAGGCTGTTCTTGGTCTGACCAATATACAACCTGCTACAGATTGCTGCACTCAATACAATATACCAGGTTAGCTGACTCAGCCTGGAAACATGCCAGACAGGTTCACCCAGGTGAGTATGTTGATTTTGAATAAACTTAATACTTTTAAAATGCCTATTGAGTTTTTCTTTGTTGTGTCCGCCGCCCAGGGAGGCATGTACTAGAAGGTCTTTGATGTTTTTATTCCTTCTAAATGCTGCTATAATTTTAAAATCTGAAAGTGGTTCAAAGCGGTCCTGTACCCTTTTAAAATTACTTTTGATCTTAGAATTTAGTGTCAAGGAGGCTGGAGACAGGGTAGAGACCAAGGGACAAGATGGTGAATATTGTCCTCTCTACCAAATCTCAACCCTTGTTGAAAATGTTGTTGGACATCCACCTTAATACCCCGGAGGAAAGTCCTACTATACCCCCGAAGTCTAAGGGCTTGGAACAGGGTCCTGGTAGCCGACTCGACATCCTCCGCCACTGTGCAAATCCTGTGATACCTTATTAATTGTGATTTCACAATTCCCCGATAGGTGTGCTTCGGGTGGTAACTGGACTTGTGTAACAGTGCGTGGGTGTCGGTCGGCTTAAAGAATACCCTTGTTCCTAGACTGCCCTCTCCATTCTCCTTCCTATCAATAAACACCTCGGTGTCTAAGAATTCTATTTTATCCCGTTGTAGATTGTATTTAACGGAGATCGAGGGATGATGGCTGTTCAGGACCGCAATAAAATCACAGAAATCGGCCATCGAGTGACTCCAAATACCAAAAATGTCATCCAGGTACCGTACATAAAAATCGGGTAATTTTCTGCATTTGGGGAAGACAGTTCGCTCCCAGCCCGCCATATAAATATTGGCATAGGCCGGAGCAAACTTCTTGCCCATAGCAGTTCCATGGACCTGGAGATAAAATTTGGAATGGAATTCAAAATCATTTTTTGTGAGGCCTAATTCCAAAAGTGTGAGGAGAGCCTCATCCGGTCTCGTGGGGTCAGGGTATTTATTAAAAACCTCTCGCACTGCTTCAAGACCCAACTGGGTTTCAATATTAGTGTAAAGGGAATCGATATCAACTGAAAAGAGCATCGCACCAGGTGGCAATATGATCTGTTTTAGTTTTTTCACAAATTCATAAGTGTCCTTAATATAGCTCTCATGTTTCTGTGACAGGGGGTTGAGAAAATAATCAATAAATTCAGCTATCCTATATGATTCACTCCCGCAGTCAGATACAATCGGTCTGCCGGGGGGAACCTGATGTGGGACCGTCCAGGTCTCTGGATCTTTGTGGATCTTCGGTAGAAGATAAAATTTACGTGGACGTGGAGGGTCCTCACCGGACAGGTAATATTTTTGTTTGGCCGAAATTATCTTTTTTTCATACAGACGACCCACAATCTCCCGGATCTTTCTCTGGGTTTCCAGTTGAACAGAGCCGGTTGAAGGTAAGTAATGATTTGTATTATTTAAATGTCTGTATGCTTCAGTTAAATATTGATTTTTATCCATTATAATAATTTTTGACCCCTTGTCAGCAGGTTTGATAACTATATCCTGGTTATTTTTTAATTTATTTAATGCTTCTCTTTCCCCTGTTGATAGGTTCTTCTCCTGTTCACTTTTGCAACCGATCCTCTCGAGGACCCGAATATCTCTCCTGATTAGTTCTTTAATGGGTTCTGAAACAGAATCCCAATCAGGTTCCCAAGTCGAGGGATTGATAAAAGGTTCTCGATCGAAATCAGTGGCATAGTCAAAATGATCTAACAGCTTCAGTTTTCTATGATACTTGTGTAGGTCTCTCCGAAGTGCTTGCCTGTCCACCACTGGTGGAGTCGGAATAAAATAGAGGCCCTTCTCTAGCAGCATTTCTTCCGCCTCCGATAAAAAAAAGGTAAGTGAAAGATTTAAAATATTTGAGTGGGGCTGAATAGAATTTCTAGGTCCCCCTACTCTTAGTTTAACTGTGACATCCAAGAATTTAACATTTTGGTTGCAGTGCCAGCAGTCCAATGAATGAGGTCTTTCTGGCTCACCCGGAACTGATTTTCCTCAATCCCCTTTAGAGTTCTGAAGTTAGCCTCCAGAAAGATGTTAACTTCCTCTAAAAGGGTTTTACATTCCGGCTGAAGCCGTGGGGAAAACTGGATCAGAGGGATCACAATCTCTGCTCGAGGAAATATCGTTTTCGCCCTCGACAATAATTGTTGGAACTGCTTTTTAATTGTCGTGGGCCTATTCCTCCTAAGGCAGTTGTTTAAACCTACAGAGAGAATGACTTTCTGGGTTGTGAGGCAGGGGTTCAGTTTACCCAGGATCTCTTTGAGATGGAGAATTTGAGCCCCAGGGAAACTATCTATCTGAACCAGAGGATGTTGAAATTCTGGAATCTTAGACAGATTAGAATCCCCCACCACAATCACCGGTTGGTTAATCTCTAAACTCCACTTTACTCCTTTCTGGTATGTGTTACAGTGGCGGATGGGTTTCCGGCGAGTGAGGATCCCCACCTCAGGAGAGTCACCTTCCCGACTAGAGGAGGCTTCCCTCTCCAAGGTAGGTTCCCTCTCCACCTCCACCAGAAGTTGTGACTCTGGAATCACCACTGCCACATTAGTACGTGGAGCATCACCCTCTCTGGGACCAGGTAAGTCATCCCTCTCACATTCCCCGGCCTCATCTGAACCCTCTGACATGCTGAGATTGAAATTGGGTTGGAAACCCAGGTTGCTTTCTAAGCTACATGAAAGGGCAGCTTGATGGACTTCAGCTAAGCAGACCTGAAGTCTCCTTCCCGATACAAGCTCAGGATTAACCTGGGTGGACAACACTTCACCAGAGGTGAGTGCAGGGAGTGGCAACGGTAGGGGTATAGGGGAAGCAAGAGATCTTAGGGAGAACCCCTCTAAATTAATGTCCTGACTGAAAATCAATTCAGGACCGGGATTGGGACTGGGGTTAGGATCTGGGATGGGGTTAGGTTCTGGGCTGGGGTTAAGGTTAAGGTTAGGGTTAGGACTTGAATGGGGGTTAGGTTCAGGACAGGGTTTAGGGTTAGGGTTAGGGTTAGGGTTAGGGTTAGGGTTAGGGATGAAAACTACCGATCGGACCCCCTCCGATCTCTCCCAAAGTCTTTAACTCCCGAACGGAAGGTCGTAGAGCTTTGAAAGTAATCTCCGTCTCCCATAATTTGAGGTCTCTGAACACGCCAGACTTGGTTTCAAGTCTCTACGACCTTCTGTTCCAGAGATACAGCTAAACTAATGTTTGTTTTCGCTGTATCTCCAGAACCGTACGTCGTAGAGATATGAAACCACCTCGGGCATGTTCAGTGACCTCTCATTAAGGGAGGCGGATCACACTTTCAAAGCTGTACGACCTTCTGTTCCGGAGATATGGAGTAAAATGTGTGTTCCCATATACAATGAATGGGACCGGAGTTAGTGAAAACTTTTCTAAGTGTCAGAATCAATTTTTCTTATTCTATTCCGTGAAAGGTTGTCAGGAGCACGTTTCGTGCCATTATGAATATATTGGTACCTTTTTTTTGGTACATTTTTATTTTTTTGGACTCTTTGGTTGTGTCTAAGTGGTCCCCATGACCACAAAGACACGTAAGCCCCCACGCCACGTCAAGGCAGAGTCCATGTGGAGGTTATTCTAAGCTAAAAAAACACTTTAACACTACAACTATATACAACTATTTAGGGTTAGGGTTAGGGTTAGGTAAATGTCTTTGTTTAACGGCTCTCCTCATGACCAGCATGGTGAGAGACCGAGGGAAGTGCACTGGCCGTCGCTTGTCAAGCAATAAACCTTCAGAACTGTGGTTTGCCTCTGTAGGCTTCAGTAGCTCCTCCCCCTCTGGGGAACAATGTGTTTTAAAGTTTCTATGTGTCCCTAAATTTGGGGCTTGAAGTAAGATATATAATGTGTTTTAGAGAAACCCTTAGGTTAGGTTTAGTATACAAATTAAGTTTAAGGTTTAATTTACATTTAAATGTTACCCCATCTCTTAGGTTAGGGTAAGAATTAGTTTTAAGGTCTAGGTTATGTTTATAAAATCCCCAATTGGGTTAGGGTTAGGGTTAGGGTTAGGGTTAGGTATATGTCTTTGTTTAACGGCCTTTACCATGACTAGCATGGTTAGGGACCGAGGGAAGTGCACTGGCCGTCGCTTGTCAAGCATTAAGCCATCAGAACTATGGTTTGCCCTTTTAGGCTTCAGTAGCTCGTCTCACAACCGGGAATCAACTCTTTTTGGAGTTCAAGTATAATCTTAGAGTCAGGCTCTTAAGTAAAGGTGTCCAATATGTTTCAGAGAGATCCTCTGGGTTAGGGTTAGAATTTGGAATAGGGTTCAGTTTTATTTTAAGGTATTGCCTGGGTTAGGGTTAGAATTAGTCCTTGGGTCTGGGTTTTACTCCAGAAGGAACCCCCGGGGGGGATATAGGGGTTAGGGATAAGTTTTAAACATGGTTTTTGTAAAAAAGAAGAGTAGGCTTTAGATTAAGCTCTGATATTGTAATTTGGTTTGTTATGGCAGTAATTTGCTTTAGGAGGTCCTAGGTCCACAAGTTCTTTGGTAGCAAAGTAGTCTGTGGGCGAATTTTAAGACACATCATCAGTAGTTCACCAAAGACTCATCGGGTGTTTCAGGCCTTTAATAACTAAACACCCTCATCTGAGGCGGCCCCGCTGTAGGTAGATCAGTCCCCAGCGTGTGTCTTATGTCCAATTGTTGCTAAAGTTTTCCTCAGGAAAATCCAATATGGTTTCCGAGGAATCTCATGATGGTATGATGGCTTTTAGTTCTCTATGTTGTTGAGTTTGTTTATAGTTCATTTGTTAATAGTTCATTTTTTAGGAAGAGTTAGAGTTTAAATACCATTACCTCACAGTGGAAGGTTCCTTACATTGTTGAGTTTGTTAGCAGTTAAATGTTAATAAGAGTTAGAGTTTTAAAGACTATTGTCCCACCGTGGAGGGTTCCCAGTCTAACTGTTAATGTTACTCTGTTACGTTTTAAAGATTGGATAGAATTAAGTACTGATATTTTGTTGTCAATCCCAGGTAGGAGAGGAGCAAAGACTGGTAGAAAGAGATGACCAAGGGCCCCAGATCAATAGCAGAAAAGTGCTACCTCCCAAGGCCCCCAGAAGACCCAGATCAGTCACAACAGAGTGCTGTCTTAAGTCTCTCAGGGTAGTCAGGCTGGCCGCACCAGAGCGCAGCCTCCTAGACTCTCCCGAGCATCTGACGATGACCAAGGGCCCCAGATCAATAGCAGCAAAGTGCTACCTCCCAAGGCCCCCAGAAGACCCAGATCAGTCACAACAGAGTGCTGTCTTAAGTCTCTCAGGGTAGTCAGGCTGGCCGCGCCAGAGCGCAGCCTCCTAGACTCTCCCGAGCATCCGATTGATGACTAAGGGCCCCAGATCAATAGCAGCAAAGTGCTACCTCCCAAGGCCCCCAGAAGACCCAGATCAGTCACAACAGAGTGCTGTCTTAAGTCTCTCAGGGTAGTCAGGCTGGCTGCGCCAGAGCGCAGTCTCCTAGACTCTCCCGAGCATCTGGTAGAAAGAGATGACCAAGGGCCCCAGGCCAGTAGCAGCAAAGCGCTACCTCCCAAGACCCCCAGAAGACCCAGATCAGTCACAACAGAGCGCTGTCTTAAGTCTCTCAGGGTAGTCAGGCTGGCCGCGCCAGAGCGCAGCCTCCTGGACTCTCCCGAGCATCTCAATACCATGTCTAAGTCAGCTAGGATCACCAGGGATCCAGACCAGAGAGCGGGGCAAACCATGGTCAGACCACAGCCTCCCAATGCTCTCCTGCTGACTCTGCCCTCCACTACGGTACTAATGAGATTGGATTAGCTATTCAAAAGGTTAGATAAAGTTGAGTGGTGTTATCTGAACTATTAGTATTCTAGCTAATCAAATCACTAAACGGCGGTGTTTTCCGTAGCGTACTCTTGATGTTGTCTTCATGTAGTGAAACTCTTCATGTAGTGCAAAGTGTGCTGGTGTGTGGGTGGTGCTAATCACCAGTAAAAGATTGGGCCCCATTTAAGGTCTGTTTGGCCCCAGACCACCATCCCAGTGTGCGTTGTCCAAGTGGACACAGGGTGGCTGGATACTTACCCCCTAGTCAGGATGGAATGAACCATCCCAGCTAGAGCCAGAGAAAAGGTCTCATCTTGGGGCAAATCTCCATGTCAACTCCGGGTTGGAGAAGAGCGGAGACTGGTGGAAAGAGATGACTAGCATCTCTGCACCATGCCCAAGCCAGCCGGAACCAGGAGGGTTCCAGAGAGCCGGAGAGTGCTCTCCTGCTGGCTTAGCCTTCTCCCGATAGCCCTTCGTTGGCACCGTAAGGTATCCAGGCTACCGAGATCCGGCAGTTGGACCCAAGCAAGAGCGGGTGGCCTAGACCCATGGGTAGGAAACACCCATGAGAGACCACCAAGCTTCTACTCAAGCTGGATCCGGATTTCCCTCGTGTTGCTTTGAAAAAAGCAGTTAGTTCTTGCAGAAGTCAGCTCTCCCCTCCATGGTAGCCATCTTCATCAGTAGAACAACTCCTGTTCTTCCATTCGTTCCCAATACAAAGCATAGTTTTGCTGGGAAAGGTACCTATTTTACATACAATACACCTTAATGGTTGGTACTTTTTAGCGAAAATGTAAAAGTAATTTTGAAGGGCTAAAACCATATTGGTTCAGAAGAGGAGATCAAGAGCAATCCAACAGTGAAAACCTTGTGTTTTTCTGACTTATAAATCAAAAGATTCAGACGTTTTTGTGTCAAAAGAAAACCCAGAGTTCAGTTCAGCTCTTGTTTACCACTGACAGCTCACGCCTAGCACTTGTTTTAAGTAACTCCGAAGGGCTAAAAGTATATTGGTTAAGATGAGGAGATCGAGAGCTAATCATCAGTGAAAACCTTGTGTTTTTCTGACTTTTTAATCAAAAGCTGTGGCCGTTTTTGTGTCAGAGAAAAACTCCTTTTCACTTCCTGGTTCCTCCTGGTTTGTTTATTTTTTAGCGAAATTTTAAAAGTAATTTTAAAGGGCTAAAAACATATTGGCTCAGATGAGGAGATCAAGAGCAATCCAAAAGTGAAAACCTTGTGTTTTTCTGACTTATAAATCCAAAGATTCAGACGTTTTTGTGTCAACAAAAGTTAACTTTTTAGCGAAATTTTAAAAGTAATTTTAAAGGGCTAAAAACATATTGGCTCAGATGAGGAGATCAAGAGCAATCCAAAAGTGAAAACCTTGTATTTTTCTGACTTTTTAATCAAACGCTGTGGCCGTTTTTGTGTCAAAGAGAATCACCCCTTTTCACTTCCTGGTTCTTCCTGATTCCTGTTGGATTGAAAGACTACAGACTTGTATGCATTTGGACAGAGACTACAACACATGGTATTTTTGTATGCATTCATTTCCTGGTTACCACGAGGGGAGAGTTTAAAGCTTTTAAAAGGTTTCTGGGTGGTTTAGGATGTTGGGGCCAGTGGGGATTTATGAAGTGTCCCCTAGGGAGTGGTTTTAGTCTATTTTCGAAGGTCTAACGCGCCCTAGTGGTCAAATGTTTGAGGGTAAATTCTGAAGAGTCTGTAAGGGATAAAATTATGGGACTTGGTGTGTAAGTGTCCCCTGTAGCCCTCTATAGTATGTCATAGGCTTTTAGGTGGAGAGCGCCCCCTTGTGGTGGGAAAATAAATATAGGAAACTAAGTGGTTTAGAGCATTAAAAATAATGGAGAATTATTAAGTGTCATAATGAGGGTTGGGTGTGGGTTAAGTTAGGGTCTAGGGTTAGGTTTAGAATGTGGGTTAGATTTAGGTTACGTTTAGGAGAAGGGTTAGGTTTAGGATTGTTTCAGGATGTAAGTTAGGTTTATATGTATAATGAGGGTTGGGTGTGGGTTAAGTTAGGGTCTAGGGTTAGGTTTAGAATGTGGGTTAGATTTAGGTTAGGTTTAGGAGAAGGGTTAGGTTTAGGATTGTTTCAGGATGTAAGTTAGGTTTATATGTATAATGAGGGTTGGGTTAGGGTCTAGGGTTAGGTTTAGAATGTGGGTTAGATTTAGGTTAGGTTTAGGAGAAGGGTTAGGTTTAGGATTGTTTCAGGATGTAAGTTAGGTTCATATGTATGAGGTTTGAGATGTATGTTCAGGTTTCATGACCTTTAATCACACTCTTCTAAAAAGCCCTTAGTATAGGATTAGGTTTGATTTTGTCTCACACTAGCGTCTGTTTACCTATCCCCCAAGTGGTCCATGGAAAGCATCACAGGATCAAGAGACTAGAGGCGCGCCACCGGGGTTTGGCAGGGTCGACCTCCATGCCGGGTTTTGGCATTGTCCCTCTCACCCGGTCAGCCCCCAGGCCCACGAAAGCAGGACAGGGGCAGAGCGGGTGTGTATCTATTTTTAGAAAGTCCACCATAGGGTTTCTGATGTTTTTAAGTTGTCCCTTGAGGGTTGGTCAAGGTTTGAGGTGTATGTTCAGGTTTTATGACCTTCAATAACACTCTTCTAAAAAGCCCTTAGTTTAGGATTAGGTTTAATTTTGTCTCACACTAGCGTCTGTTTTCCTATCCACCAAGTGGTCCGTGAAAAGCATCACAGGATCAAGAGACTAGAGGCGCGCCACCGGGGTTTGGCAGGGTCGACCTCCATGCCGGGTTTTGGCATTGTCCCTCTCACCCGGTCAGCCCCCAGGCCCACGAAAGCAGGACAGGGGCAGAGCGGGTGTGTATCTATTTTTAGAAAGTCCACCATAGGGTTTCTGATGTTTTTAAGTTGTCCCTTGAGGGTTGGTCAAGGTTTGAGGTTTATGTTCAGGTTTTATGACCTTCAATAACACTCTTCTAAAAAGCCCTTAGTTTAGGATTAGGTTTAATTTTGTCTCACACTAGCGTCTGTTTTCCTATCCACCAAGTGGTCCGTGGAAAGCATCACAGGATCAAGAAACTAGAGGCGCGCCACCGGGTTTGGCAGGTTCGACCTCCATGCCGGGTTTTGGCATTGTCCCTCTCACCCGGTCAGCCCCCAGGCCCACGAAAGCAGGACAGGGGCAGAGCGGGTGTGTATCTATTTTTAGAAAGTCCACCATAGGGTTTCTGATGTTTTTAATTTTGTCTCACACTAGCGTCTGTTTTCCTATCCACTAAGTGGTCCGTGGAAAGCATCACAGGATCAAGAGACTAGAGGCGCGCCACCGGGGTTTGGCAGGGTCGACCTCCATGCCGGGTTTTGGCATTGTCCCTCTCACCCGGTCAGCCCCCAGGCCCACGAAAGCAGGACAGGGGCAGAGCGGGTGTGTATCTATTTTTAGAAAGTCCACCATAGGGTTTCTGATGTTTTTAATTTTGTCTCACACTAGCGTCTGTTTTCCTATCCACCAAGTGGTCCGTGGAAAGCATCACAGGATCAAGAGACTAGAGGCGCGCCACCGGGGTTTGGCAGGGTCGACCTCCATGCCGGGTTTTGGCATTGTCCCTCTCACCCGGTCAGCCCCCAGGCCCACGAAAGCAGGACAGGGGCAGAGCGGGTGTGTATCTATTTTTAGAAAGTCCACCATAGGGTTTCTGATGTTTTTAATTTTGTCTCACACTAGCGTCTGTTTTCCTATCCACCAAGTGGTCCGTGGAAAGCATCACAGGATCAAGAGACTAGAGGCGCGCCACCGGGGTTTGGCAGGGTCGACCTCCATGCCGGGTTTTGGCATTGTCCCTCTCACCCGGTCAGCCCCCAGGCCCACGAAAGCAGGACAGGGGCAGAGCGGGTGTGTATCTATTTTTAGAAAGTCCACCATAGGGTTTCTGATGTTTTTAATTTTGTCTCACACTAGCGTCTGTTTTCCTATCCACCAAGTGGTCCGTGGAAAGCATCACAGGATCAAGAGACTAGAGGCGCGCCACCGGGGTTTGGCAGGGTCGACCTCCATGCCGGGTTTTGGCATTGTCCCTCTCACCCGGTCAGCCCCCAGGCCCACGAAAGCAGGACAGGGGCAGAGCGGGTGTGTATCTATTTTTAGAAAGTCCACCATAGGGTTTCTGATGTTTTTAAGTTGTCCCTTGAGGGTTAGTCTAGGTTTGAGGTGTATGTTCAGGTTTTATGACCTTCAATCACACTCTTCTAAAAAGCCCTTAGTTTAGGATTAATTTTGTCTCACACTAGCGTCTGTTTTCCTATCCACCAAGTGGTCCGTGGAAAGCATCACAGGATCAAGAGACTAGAGGCGCGCCACCGGGGTTTGGCAGGGTCGACCTCCATGCCGGGTTTTGGCATTGTCCCTCTCACCCGGTCAGCCCCCAGGCCCACGAAAGCAGGACAGGGGCAGAACGGGTGTGTATCTATTTTTAGAAAGTCCACCATAGGGTTTCTGATGTTTTTAAGTTGTCCCTTGAGGGTTAGTCTAGGTTTGAGGTGTATGTTCAGGTTTTATGACCTTCAATCACACTCTTCTAAAAAGCCCTTAGTTTAGGATTAATTTTGTCTCACACTAGCGTCTGTTTTCCTATCCACCAAGTGGTCCGTGGAAAGCATCACAGGATCAAGAGACTAGAGGCGCGCCACCGGGGTTTGGCAGGGTCGACCTCCATGCCGGGTTTTGGCATTGTCCCTCTCACCCGGTCAGCCCCCAGGCCCACGAAAGCAGGACAGGGGCAGAACGGGTGTGTATCTTTTTTTAGAAAGTCCACCATAGGGTTTCTGATGTTTTTTTTAAGTCGTCCCTTGAGGGTTGGTCTAGGTTTAAGGTGTATGTTAAGGTTTTATGACCTTTAATTACACCTTTCTAAAAAGCCTTCAATGTAGGATTTAGTTAAATACTCGCATCTGTTTTCCAATTCAGGTTCAGGTTCACTCTAGTATGACAGGGAGCTTAACCTTTTGTTTCTGATGGCGTGCTTAGTCCGGGGCTCTGGCTGGGTTAGGTATATGTCTTTGTTTAACGGCCTTTACCATGACTAGCATGGTTAGGGTTAGGGTTAGGGTTAGGGTTAGGGTTAGGGTTAGGGTTTTGGACTGATATTCTGGAATTCAACCCATATTAAGAAATGAAAACCTGGAATGCTTTAGCCGTTTTTGACTACGACACTTTACGATCGCTTCGTGGGCATTCAAACCCGGAATCCATCGATTCCAGCTTAGCTTCCCATAGTGACATGGTGTACCTCAAGGATTGCATACGGTGGCGCTATCGAGTAACCGGGATAGATATGCTGGAATCCGGGGGGGGTCAGGGGGGGGCAATAGAATGGGTTTCAGGAATTCACCCCCAAACTGCCCCCAAAGTGCCCCACTACCCTCGGGACTGACATTCAGGAACCCGGGGGGTAATAGACAGGGTTTCTGGAATTCACCCCCAAACTGCCCCCAAAGTGCCCCAGCACCCTCCAGACTGACATTCAGGAACCCGGGGGGTAATAGACAGGGTTTCTGGAATTCACCCCCAAACTGCCCTCAAAGTGCCCCAGCACCCCCGAGACTGACATTCAGGAACCCGGGGGGGTAATAGACAGGGTTTCTGGAATTCACCCCCAAACTGCCCCCAAAGTGCCCCAGCACCCCCGAGACTGACATTCAGGAACCCGGGGGGTAATAGACAGGGTTTCTGGAATTCTGACCCCAAACTGCCCCCAAAGTGCCCCAGCACCACCGAGACTGACATTCAGGAACCCGGGGGGTAATAGACAGGGTTTCTGGAATTCACCCCAAAACTGCCCCCAAAGTGCCCCAGCACCCTCCAGACTGACATTCAGGAACCCGGGGGGTAATAGACAGGGTTTCTGGAATTCACCCCCAAACTGCCCCCAAAGTGCCCCAGCCCCCCGAGACTGACTTTCAGGAATCCGGGGGGTAATAGACAGGGTTTCTGGAATTCACCCCAAAACTGCCCCCAAAGTGCCCCAGCCCCCCCGAGACTGACATTCAGGAACCCGGGGGGTAATAGACAGGGTTTCTGGAATTCTGACCCCAAAGTGCCCCAGCCCCCCCGAGACTGACATTCAGGAACCCGGGGGGTAATAGACAGGGTTCCTGGAATTCACCCCCAAACTGCCCCCAAAGTGCCTTAGCCCCCCCGAGACTGACATTCAGGAATCCGACGGGTAATAGGGTTTCTGGAATTCACCCCCAAACTGCCTCCAAAGTGCCCCAGCCCCCCCGAGACTGACATTCAGGAATCCGGGGGGTAATAGACAGGGTTTCTGGAATTCTGACCCCAAAGTGCCCCAGCCCCCCCGAGACTGACTTTCAGGAATCAGGGGGGTAATAGACAGGATTTCTGGAATTCACCCCCAAACTGCTCTCTAAGTACCCCAGCGCCCCCGAGACTGACATTCAGGAACCCGGGGGGTAATAGACAGGGTTTCTGGAATTCACCCCCAAACTGCTCTCTAAGTGCCCCAGCCCCCCAAAGACTGACTTTCAGGAATCCGGGGGGGAATAGAGAGGGTTTCTGGAATTCACCCCTGCTCTCTGTGCCCTCGCCCCCCCGAGACTGACATTCAAAAGTCCGGGGGGTAATCCGCCCCCCAGAGACTGACGTTCAGGAATACAGGTGAGATTCCACCTTTTCAATTCTTCATGGGCGAAAAATTCAGAAGTTGACCTCTACTGACTCTGTCACTAAACAACGTTGCTCACAAAATTTAAACGCAGATTAAAAATGGGATTTCAGCTTTTCACTTCTATATATGCGAAAAATTCCAGGAACCAAGACTAAATCCCTAACTCAGATGTGCTTGTGTGGTTTCACCATTTTGCTAATGTCATAGGTCAAATTTGATTTCAGATTATTGTTCACCATTCAAATAAACCCCCAATGCCACATTTAAAAAAGAAATTGCAAAAAAAATAATTTATGATGGTCTGGACATTGAATGTACTGGTGTAGAGGCCTCTTTTTCTCATTCAGAGACACTCAGACATTCACAATTAAACTAAAGCTTTTAGAACAGTCAAAAACCTTCACTACGGTCATGAAGTCAAAACATTTGGTGTGTGTCACGTCCATAACTTGCACTGAAGACAGTGCACTCGGTCTGGTAGGCCTCAGAAGTTGACCTCTACTGACCTCTGTCACTAAACAACGTTGCTCACAAAATATAAATGCAGATTCTGCTTTGGCGCATCTGGGAGGACTGAAAACTGAATTTCCTAAGAAATAGGACCTTCCCTCGACAAGCTGCCAGCAAAATTGGAAAAGGGTGTGTAAGCGCTCCTAACTTTTAACACTCATCAGCCTGTAACTCGGCCACAGAAATGCATGGCAACTTGGTTCAAATATTTTTTGATACACCTTGACAGCCTCTAGTCTGACCCAGAAACATAAAACTGTCTGGTATTTCTTTGTAAGATAATTTGAAGAAAGATGAGATTCCAGCTTTTCACTTCTTTATATGCGAAAAATTCCAGGAACCAAGACTAAATCCCTAACTCAGATGTGCTTGTGTGGTTTCACCCTTTTGCTAATGTCATAGGTCAAATTTGATTTCAGATTATTGTTCACCATTCAAATAAACCCCCAATGCCACATTTAAAAAAGAAATTGCAAAAAAAATAATTTATGATGGTCTGGACATTGAATGTACTGGTGTAGAGGCCTCTTTTTCTCATTCAGAGACACTCAGACATTCACAATTAAACTAAAACTTTTAGAACAGTCAAAAACCTTCACTACGGTCATGAAGTCAAAACATTTGGTGTGTGTCACGTCCATAACTTGCACTGAAGACAGTGCACTCGGTCTGGTAGGCCTCAGAAGTTGACCTCTACTGACCTCTGTCACTAAACAACGTTGCTCACAAAATATAAATGCAGATTCTGCTTTGGCGCATCTGGGAGGACTGAAAACTGAATTTCCTAAGAAATAGGACCTTCCCTCGACAACCTGCCAGCAAAATTGGAAAAGGGTGTGTAAGCGCTCCTAACTTTTAACACTCATCAGCCTGTAACTCGGCCACAGAAATGCATGGCAACTTGGTTCAAATATGTTTTGATACACCTTGACAGCCTCTAGTCTGACCCAGAAACATAAACTGTCTGGTATTTCTTTGTAAGATAATTTGAAGAAAGATGAGATTCCAGCTTTTCACTTCTTTATATGCGAAAAATTCCAGGAACCAAGACTAAATCCCTAACTCAGATGTGCTTGTGTGGTTTCACCATTTTGCTAATGTCATAGGTCAAATTTGATTTCAGATTATTGTTCACCATTCAAATAAACCCCCAATGCCACATTTAAAAAAGAAATTGCAAAAAAATAATTTATGATGGTCTGGACATTGAATGTACTGGTGTAGAGGCCTCTTTTTCTCATTCAGAGACACTCAGACATTCACAATTAAACTAAAACTTTTAGAACAGTCAAAAACCTTCACTACGGTCATGAAGTCAAAACATTTGGTGTGTGTCACGTCCATAACTTGCACTGAAGACAGTGCACTCGGTCTGGTAGGCCCTAGAGCTTGACTCCTTCAGCTCCTGAGCTGAGATTGAGCTGAGATTCACCACTTGTGATGAAATCCTAAAATAAATGTTTAAAAATAGAAAAAAGCATCTGAAGTCAAGAATATAGGTCCCTAACATCTTCCCAGAGAGTTAACTTGCAGAAATTTATGTTTTTTTTTTCATTTTTCAAAAAAAAAAAAACAGTTTTCACCACATTTGATGTCAAGGTTAAGGCTGTGCCAGTGTCTGCCGAAATGTATTAAATGGATAAGAGCATCATGAAAACCAACAGAAATCATTAGCCTAACCCTCTTGAGCATTACCTCATAGAATATTATGATATTATTTAATTTTCATTTTTCATTTTTTTGTGAAAAATGAAAAAAAAAAATATTATTATGGAATAATATCATAATATTCTGTGAGGTAATGCTCAAGAGGGTTAGGCTAATGATTTCTGTAGGTTTTCATGATGCATGTGATGACAAGGTTAGGGTTAGGGTTAGGTTTAGTGTGTGCTGAAATGTATTAAATGGATAAGAGCATCATAAAAACCAACAGAAATCATTAGCCTGCGTTCCACACAACCCTTTTGAGCATTACCTCACAGAATATTAGGATATTATTCAATTTTAAGAGAGAAAAAAAAAATCATCACCAGTGCTGAAAAAGGCTGGGAAATGTTTTTATATGTTTTTTCAATTAAAAAATGAAAGTAAGACTTACCAGTTTAGTACCATGCTGGTATTTTCCAGCGTACAGGTACTGAGGAACACAAACCAATGCAATTAATACAACAGCAGAAAGGGTTCCACTCTGCCCTATACAGTCATAGACTCAGGTTGACTTATCTGGGGAATGTCAACACGTCAGCTGAGATTCCCAGGATGAATCAGTGCTGACTGCATTACTTGATCTGACCACGCGATGGAAATGGTGAGCTATATCAGTCTGCAAGTAACTTGTGAAAGCAGGCTGCAGTAGCAGAGGGGGGTTGCGAGAGAGAGCCATTACAAAGTCGTTAATTAGAACAAAGGGATGTCTGGAGGCCACTTGAACTTCTCTAACATTCTCTGCACAGAGCCAATGTGTCTATTTGACCCAGGCAGGCAGTATCTACTGTCTAATAGCCTGGTTTATTAACTCTGTTGTCAGAATGATTCGAGAGAGAGAGAGAGAGAGAGAGAGAGAGAGAGAGAGATGTTTATCCATGAACATGGCATGCCTTAAAATGTTGTAATGTTGTAATCCAAGAATCTGTCAGGAGAAAGGAGATGGATTTAAGTTAAGTTATGTACATGTAATAACAAGTATTTATGTTTATAGTGTAAACTGCTGACATCATAATAAAACAAAAGGTGATTCACTGTCTAATAGACTGGTTTATTAACTCTCTTGTCATAATGATTCAAGTGTGTTTCTTGTATTGTGTCTTAGAGCAGGGAGTGTATCACCTCTAGTGTAGTGCAGGCCTAGAGGCCTTGAGGCCTACTCTCAGCTCTGGAGTGGCACTGCCTGCTGTGGGGTGCATTAATGCTCTTTCCCAGGCTAGGGTGTCATATGTGAAGCCTGCTCTCTGCTCTGCACTCAGAGTGACATGCAGGCAGGCCCTGTGGGGGCCACGAGTGTCTATTAAGATGCAAGTAAGATGCAATTCTATTTGGCCCTAAACAGAAATTATGATTTAGCACCCTATTTGACCCTGATCACAGACAAAAATCTGAGAACCACGTTGACAAAGTACAGACTCAGTGAACACAGCCTGGCCATAGAGGTGGGTATGCACAGACAAACCTGGCTGCCCAAGGAAAACAGACTGTGCCCTCATTGCGAACAAGGAACAGTAGAGACAGAGCTGCACCTCCTGACACAGTGCACAAAATATGAGGACATAAGACTAAATTATTTTAAAAAGATTAGTGAGGCCCTCCCTGAGTTCCTGCTTGCGAGCAGTGAGGAGAGGCTTTCATACCTCACCGGAGAAATAGAGGAATGCCTTGTCCTTGCTGCACAATATGTATCTTCCTGCCATAAACGGAGGGAGAGCCCATAAAATAAATAAATTCATGTATGTTCATGTCTGTTGTTGTTGTTGTTGTTAATCCCCTGATAATTATTATGTATTTGTATTATTGTTCCCACTTCTCCCTTTACCCTTCTGATGTACCCTGTGTAAAGATATATGTATTGTTTATGTAATCGCTTTTATGTATCAAACCCAAATGCTTTGGCAATACTGTACATCGTTATGGTCATGCCAATAAAGCTTCTTTTGAATTTGAATTGAGAGAGAGAGAGAGAGAGAGAGAGAGAGAGAGAGAGAGAGAGAGATGGATCGTGACTTCTCCACTCTGACTTAAGCCTGCATTCACACCTTCCTTTGTTCTGTTCAACGACTCTCTCTTTAACAAAAGAACAGCTACTGTGGGGTGCCTGTGTGCTTTTGGCCTGGCTGTGTGTGGCCTGGGGTGAGTGACCTCTCTAGGTACACTGTCAGTATAGTAGCCACGGCCTGTGAGAGAGAGAGAGAGAGACAGAGAGAGAGAGAGAGAGAGAGAGAGACAGGGAGAGAGAGAGAGAGACAGAGAATGATTCAAGTTTGAGAGAGATTGAGAGAGAGAGAGAGAGAGAGAGACAGAGAGGATGTATTTTCCTGAAAATATAATAATATCATAATATGATGCAAGCAAGCACTTGGGTTATTTGGAATCAATCAATTTGCATTCTTTACATTCTGTACAAGAATTCTTTACATTACCTTTCATTAGGTAAGGAGAGAGAGACAGAGAGAGAGACAGAGAAACGGACCGTGACTTCTCTCTGACATAAGCCTATATTCACACTTTCCTTTGTTCTGTTCAACGACTCTCTCTTTAACAAAAGAACAGCTACTGTGCCTGTGTGCTTGGGCCTGACATCAGACAGGCAGTATCTACTCTCTAATAGACTGGTTTAATAACTCTGTTGTCAGAATGACTCAAGTTTAAGAGAGAGAGAGAGAGACAGACAGAGACAGAGAGAGAGAGAGAGAGTGTTCTGCAAAAGCATTTTAAAAGTCCACAGATGTGCCATACACAATGCATGCAGGGCAGAATTAGGCCAATTCATAGTTTTCAGTCACGTGACTACAATAGGTAGCTGACGGGCAAAAAGAACAGCGAAACAGCGTTAAACAGTGGACAACTTCGAGCAGTGCCGCCTACTCAACTACGATCGCCATCAACCACAGACAATACCACTATAGCCAGACAGAGATATTTAGAAAAAAATAAAATGTTTGATCCATGTACTGCACCCGCTGACATTTTTATTTCTTTAACCTCGACGAAGTCCCTGCCAGCGCTCCAGTGTGGAGATATTTACATCTATCTAATAGAAAATCCATCCCCCTACACATCTCAAAAACTGAAAGCCTACAAAAGCACAGATAGTTATTTAATTTTCAGAAGTGGATGGGTTCACAACACTGTCGTCTGGAAGGTGAAAACAATAAACATCTTCATAATCAGAGCAAAGATGAGTGCCATTTAATAGCTAGCTACCAGCTAGCGAGATACCTGCTGTTAGCTACGAACTACCTGCTGTTAGCTACGAGCTACCTGCTGTTAGCTACGAGCTACCTGCTGTTAGCTAGCAGCCTTTAGCCTACCCAACGCTGTTCTTTATCATTTGACACAATTTTCTGGTTTAAACAAGTACGAACACCTGGTCTGGCGAATGACAACTTAAATTATCTTCCCATATATTTTCTACTGGCATTGTAGTATTACCAGTTGGATGACAAAATACACTAGCCTAGCCTACTTGCTTAGGTACTTGTCGCAATCTCAGAGAAGAAACCCGGTAATCCAATTTGAATTGTGTTGATGCTTTGTTTCTTGACTTTATTACTTGATCTATTCCTGTTTTAGGTAGTTATTCTGATAAATGAGGCGACCAGAACAGGGTGACTGCTTTTATTGCCAGCCCCAAAAGTATGGCTGCTTTACTGTGTGTCCGAGAAAAATTGACCCAGAAGACGTCTACAATCAACTGGTAGCAATGTGAAAAAACTCGAAAATCAGACTAAGTCCCTATTTATTTATTTATATCCCGAGGTTGCCTGCCAGTTCCAGGGTGTCAGCCCATCGTCCCAGGCCGATTTTAGTGCATCTTTCTGGGCATGGAAGTGTGAGTCAATCCGTGAGTGGATTGTGAGTGGATGTGATGGGAAAAAAAATTACCTCTTCAGCATGTGTTGACAAAGCTAAGTGTGCTTTGCAAACAGTGTGTATGCAAATGTATTAAATTGATAAGAGTTTAGGTGGTCTAACCATAGACTACATTACCCAGAGGTCCCTTATCACCTTTCATTCCTTATCTACCTTTCATTGACTCTGTATTGGCCTCAACAAGGTCATAAAACCGGTTGACGCGTTTTGCCCTTTAAGACCGCGGTAAACCTGAAACTCGTCCTCTCTCGTTCGGTTTTCGCTCCAGTGAAGTCCATTCATCACATAGAGATACCCTCCCTGCAGATGACCCCTCATCAGGACAAAGGACGACACGACGACTCATAGCTCATAGGACTTCTGATCAAAGTTCTAATCTATTTGAAATCGCTAGTTAAAACCTGAGTTTATATCAATATACTACACTGCAGCCCCGTAGTTTAATTGAATAGGAGAAGGCGACCGGATCCCTCCTCCCTGTTATTGAAGTCGACGAAAAGAATTCTTCATCCCCTTCAAGACTCACCACGACCTCCATCAGACCCGAGTCCAGTTGACGAACTGCTTTAAAGAAGGAAGAAACCCGGCATTTCCAGGCGCCTGCGTTCCATGCTGCTCCAAGGAAACCCGCAGAAAACATCTTGGTCGCCACGCAAGAGCGATCGAAGTAAGGCTGATATCTGGGCAGAATTTAGTTTTACATGTATGTTTTAATCTGTGTAATAAGTTTTGTTATTTGATTTCGTTTAAGATCTAAATGCAAACTGTAATTTCACAATCTACCCGGTCTTTGACCGTTGATAATCTTGCTTAGTTCTTTTGCTAGTTAATTAGATAGGATTGTGCATGCACTATCTCTCTATCTCTTTCTCTCTCTCTCTCTAACTCCCTTTTGCATCACCACACGAACATATACACGCACACATTGCAATCTCAGTGTTGTCGAAGATCTTAGTATTTGAATTAAGGCCCAGCCAGGATTTGTCCTTAAGGCAAAATCCTTTGTTCTAGGCATTCCATACTCGTGCACCTCCCCCCAACTAAAGTTGCACCTAAGCAAACTAAAGTTTCCTGTCTCGGACCCGCAGCCGCATCCGGTGACTATCCTAATGTGACGGGAGGACGGCAGTGTAGACCGACTACGCCACCCAGTTTATAGAGATGGGCCTCTAGTTTAAAGTTTAGTGTTTAGGTTCTTTGTTTGGTGGGAGCAGCACTACAGATTCATCCAGACTTCGTTTCTGATACAAAAATATACAATTTGTTACAAGCACTAAAATATAAATACAACACAAGTCCATATGAATCAGGCCGTAGGCCACTGCCGAAGGAACCACAGTCTACAATGTCCAAGAGTCCGCCGTATCCAAAAGTCCGTAAGCAAAGTCCGTCAGCATCCACCACCGCACCACAGCTGCTCACGTTGGTCTGTCAATCACGCACACTCGCACGCACACAGAGAGAGAGAGAAATCGCCAGTATCTCCACAAGTAGCAATACACTCACAGCAAACAGAAAGTAAATAACCAACACACAAAAAGATAATAATATCAACCAAAAGTAAATCAACCCAAAGAAAATAGCTACTTGTGATAGTCCGTGAAGCTCTACTTTGTATGGTGCTAACCGTAATTCCTCAGCTTATTAGTGGACAAGGCACACTCACCATTGAACCGAGAGCAGACGAATCTAGCTCTCAGTCAATATTCATTCAGGCTTCTCTCAGTCTAACGGACGACTCAGGTCAGCTCTTTCCTGGCAACCCACGAACGTAGAAGACGGGGATCTCACCGGCCTCCACTCCAACGCAGTAGG
The DNA here is from genome assembly GCF_900700415.2 of Clupea harengus. NCBI lineage: Eukaryota > Metazoa > Chordata > Actinopteri > Clupeiformes > Clupeidae > Clupea > Clupea harengus. The sequence continues at coordinate 88,110 of NW_024879572.1, forward strand.
GAACCAATCAACTTCGGATCTCGTTCAACAGACGTCCGGTAATCCAGTAAACGCCAACGAAACACAAAAGCTCTGCCACAGACCCGGCCCCTTCCCCCCCCCCCGTCCTCTCCAGCAATCCCGCGTGATCCCCAGCATTCACAGACTGTTCAGTGTTCATGTTAAAAAGGATCTCAATCATAGACATAATGATCCGCACCTGTACCATGCAATCAGGTGTTTGCGAAGCACACCAGTCAAGGGGGCGTTGCCCAGCGGAGTTCTGGAAGTGAGCGGTCCTAATTAAAGAAACAGCAGCTGCACAACACAATAAGCAACATCATAACAAACATACAGTCACTCAACACCCACATAATACTCACATATGACACTAACTCTAGTTGGAGCTGGAGACACTATTTGACTTCACGCACAGAGCATCCCTCACCTGTGCGCTTGCGCATAGCCTTCCTCTCACTTCCCCCATCTCTCAATTGAGCGCGCGACCGCGTTTACTCGCAACTGCGCATACCCACACACGCACCCGCTCACACATGCACGCATCCGCTCACACACACACACACACACACAGACAGAGACGAGGAAGCTAACGCACCCTCCTCTGCCTTGCTGAAACAGCGTACGTCGTTTCACAACTCCACTTTGTGCCTTGCTCGATTTTGTTACTCCAGTGTATTGTGGTTATACCTGATTTTATATTACTGTTAATCACCGTTTATTACTTTTAATAAATTGTTTATATTATACTTAAACAATTGTCTTGCCTGTTATTGTTCCAATATTACACTGAAAGCCATTTTCCGCCAATCAAGTACTTCAAATGCCTTCACATTTCTAGTTGTTTCATAAAGTGTTATAGACTGTGTAGTGATATTGTAGTACTTTAGTATTGTGATACCATGCATAGATTGTAGCATAGTGATACAACTAGAACTTTCCATTGTTTAGTAATTTAATTATAAAATATTAAATACTAAATTTAATGATTATTACATTTTATGAGACTGATTTAATTAACTTAATGTAATAACCCCGGTTTCACCTACAAGAGCATCATAAAAAACAACAGAAATCATTAGGCTGAGTTACAAACAACCCTCTTGAGAATTACCTCAGATAATATTATTACATTTTAAGGGGAAAAAAACAATCTGTTAGACTGAAATTGACTTATCCGGGGAATGTCAACACGTCAGCTGAGATTCCCAGGATGAACCAGGGCTGACTGGATATGACCACACAATGATTGATACACTCAGAGTTACATGCAGTCTCTTTGACCCATGCTGACCTTTCACACCAGACAGGCAGTATCTAGTGTCTAATAGATTGTACAATAATGGAAAAAAAAAATCTTAAAATAAGGACGTAAGACGTAAATACAGTTGGAACAGTGTTTTTATTCCTGAAAATTAAATAAATAAGCAGGACAGTGACATGGACACTCAGCAACAAGCTTGTTGAAAGTCTGGAAATGTGTTAAGAAGATGATTACAGAAAAACACTTTACTACTATTATTGTATTTTAAAAGTACAGAGACAATAGTGGAATACAAAATGGAATATTAGCCACACCCTACACCCTCTACTAACTTTAATGTTTTGGCTGTGAAATATGAAGTGTGAAATTACCCTGGTTTTTAACCAGTCCCTTTGTTCTGTTTAACGACCCCTATGTGAATGTACTGTAACGACTGACCAAGGCAAGAGAAAATTTGACCCATGCTGACCGAATGGGTCTAGTGATTCTAGTGTCACTAGGGTCTAGTGATTCTATTCTAGTTGACATCTAGTGATTTCACACTTCACAGTTCACAGCCAAAACATTTAAGTTAGTAGAGGGTGTAGGGTGTGGCTAATATTCCATTTTGTATTCCACTATTGTCTCTGTACTTTTAAAATACAATAATATTAGTAAAGTGTTGTGCTGTAATCATCTTATTATAAAATGTCCAGACTTTCAACAAGCTTGTTGCTGAGTGTTCATGTCACTGTCCTGCTTATTTATTTCATTTTCAGGAATAAAAACAATATAGTACAATCTATTAGACACATTTTAGATTGTACAATAATGAAAAAAAAATCTTAAAATAAGGACGTAAGACGTAAATAAAGTTGGAACAGTGTTTTTATTCCTGAAAATTAAATAAATAAGCAGGACAGTGACATGAACACTCAGCAACAAGCTTGTTGAAAGTCTGGAAATGTGTTAAGAAGATGATTACAGCAAAACACTTTACTACTATTATTGTATTTTAGTACAGAGACAATATTTGCTAGCCGTCGAGCCATTCACAACTTGCACCCTCTCTGTTATGAGAATTTCTGCTGACTCCATAGTCAAACAGAATTTCCTCATTCACATTTAAAGTCCTGTTTGCGACGAAAAGGATAACATCCTTTTCTTCTCCATCCATTTCCACTGCAAAATGCATGGGCTTAATGTTGGTGTCCCTTTTTGAGTGATTGATAAGCCTGCCAACAGTCTGCATCCCAGGGTGGCAATGACATGTCTCTGAATGGGCATCAATGCACATTGACAGCCCTTTGCTATTCTTGAAAAAGAAGCAATACCCAGTCTCCTTTTCGTTGGTGCGTCGGTGAATTTCCTCGCCGTCCTTCTTACTAACCACAGGTCCATGGTAATCGCAGACAACCTCACCAGCCTGAAATATTCGGGTCGTGACGATCCCTCTGCCCCTTCCTGTAACTTCCCTAATGTGAAGTCCTTTCCACTGCTGCGTTCCCACCATTGTCTGGATCTGTTTGCTGTCCATATACAGTCATCAGATCCAGATGGTGCCCAGTTCTGGAGAACTTCCATGGCTATGTTGGCAGTCATCCCCTTCCATCCCTGCTTTCTTACCCATGCCTCGACCCGATCTTTGGTTGGCATACGCCGACTGAATTGTTCTGTCAAAATAAATAACAAGTTTTGTTAGTCATGAATACAATAATTGAAATCTTTGATTTGTGCAATCAATCTTACTTGAAAGTAATGTTACATATACAAAAATAATAATAAATACTCACCACGGGTATAATTTACACGCATTTGAAATTGCGTGGCCCCCCAGTGTGTGTAGAGCCTCCGCTGCTTGTCTTGAGAGACATCCCTGCGCTCTTTCACTTCCGGCTGTTTCCCACTCAGTGTAACAGGGTGGTTTTCCAAGAGGGTATTGAAGGCCTCATGGAACCTGACCTTTTCATTTTCCTCTGGGAGCTTGCGCAAATGTATCAATGGCTGTTTCGATGAAAGGACAGCACAATGGTCACCATGGCTGGAGGACTCTTCGGACTGAAGAATATTCCCTTCTCCAGACAGCTCACGACTGGCCCCTTCCCCAGAAGGCCTGGCACTACATAAAAATGAAAAAATTGAGATTATAAGAAAAACAAGTGTGTTCAATGTAGATAATGGTGTGCTTGACTATGTTGGCATTGTCTTGACAAATATAAAATATGCTCACCTTGACATCTGAGCCATCCTGGTCAATAAATCAGCGGCCATCACAACTGTCTCACGACTTTTCATGCGGTAATGTTTGTTCGCTGTGCCGCCAGAATGGGCCAGGTAGTCAGACACCAATGCCTTCTGAGGCTCATCCAAGAAGCGGTTAGCTTCCGTCTCAAATACTCACCGCACAGTCTGGCTGTTCATATGGGGGAGGTTGTGCTTGTCATGCAGGCGGTCCAGGTCAGAGGTTGGGTTGTTGATTTTCTTCCCCGTGGAGGAGACAAAGAAAAACTCGTCACCATCCTTGTCATCCCGTTCATCCCGCTTGCGTTTCCCTTTGGTAACAAGGTCCTGTGGCCGCACTCTTGTGTAGTATCTTTCGAACCACTCCTCCTCCTGCCTCGACAGGGCAATTCCGGCCACAAACTGTGCTGCCGTCTTGTGGTCCTTTACATAAATGATGGCATGATCTGTTTTTTGTGTCCGCCCAAGCCATTCACTGACCTGTAGAAAATGAGGATATGCCATTGTAGGTGAAATTGGTACCAGCCTCACATGGGAGTACCAGACTATGTAGGTAACTTACCCTGTGAGCAGGAGCCGGGTGAATGTGGGTGCAATTGTGTGTAAATTGTGATACCGTCTTTGCGAGGGCCACCAAGACACACTGGTGCTGTCCTTGCAACAGCAACAATATGTTGGTAGTCTCACCCGATTGGACAGGCATCAACCATTCAACACAAAGGCAGATCAATTAAGTTGAACACCTAGGGGGCGCCACACAAAGTGTAGTGTCCTCCACGTGGTCAAAATAATGATAATCCACAAATCAGTCTCGTTAAATATATCAGTCTCATAAAATATATTATACTATCAATTTGGAACTCCGATTAATAATTAAATTAATAACTACAACCAAAGTTACCTTACTAATAGTATAGTTGAAGGTCATTAGAATTCTGAATAGAAGAGGTTGGCAACGTCCATTCTTGTGTAACATTAAATAAACCAGCGTATATAAATCAAAGTATTTATTTACACAATGATAAGAAAATAACACACAATATGTAATCTAGCTAAATGTAACTAACCAATGAATTGAAGGAATAGGTGTATGTGTAATCGAGAGGGAGTGTGTGTGTGAGCTTGTGACCTCGGGGTTGCGCTGTTAGGAGCGCGCCAGAAAGAATGTGTGTGTGTGTTCCTTTGTCTGATCACCATAGTTCCGCGTGCATGTGTGTGCACGCACGCGAACATACATGTGATGTGAACAAGGACGAGCCTATATGCAGCGCGAAGTTCGAGTATTCTCTTCGCGTGTGAGGCTATGTGAAGGCCAATGTATGTGTAATCGTGCGCGATTAAGATGCCATGTTAGGAAAGAGGGAAATGGTTAGTGATGCATGCAAGACCCGATGTGTCTGAGAAGCAATCCTAACGATAACCCTTAGATGGTGTGGCGAAGCCAACTACCAGCTAACAATGAACATATATATAAACACGTTACGTTCAGTAAACAAAACATATGAAACACATGAACAATGGCATGTAAACAGTCTTATGCTTAGCCAGGTTGTGAATAGCTAGGATAGCTAAATGCCCAGTTAATGTCAGAGTTACCAGTCCTTTGGGAAAAGCTGGTCCGACGTGGATGAGGCAGAAAAGAGATGATGCCGTCCGTAAATGGAGAAAGTTGTCCTTGCTGTGATGTCTGTGTCCCTGCAGTTTAGATCGGAGGATTTGATCGCTCAGAGCGTTGCAGTCTGCCTTTTGTTCCCGTTGTGTGGAGTTAGCTAGCAGGTCTGTTGTTAGCTGCTTTCGCTAACTTTACTTCGTCTCACTGAGCAGTTCGTTGACTGAGAGATCTTAGGCGTGTGTCGGCCGTAAGACGTGAGAACAAAGAGAGTAGTTCTTCACCGTGTGCAGGCGATGCCTGAGGTGAGAGGAGGTCAAAGAGGCTTGCTCCTCGGTCGAGGCCAGGAGGGAGAGCTGAAGAGGTCCTGGCCAGGTGGGCGCCGACAAAGAGAGAGTCACATCTGGGGAGATGCGGCTATTATCCACGCTCAGGTGGGCGTGGTTAAGAAAAGCATCAGGTTACATTTTTATGACAGGTAAAACCTGACGTAGTTTCCGGGGGAACCCATAGACAAGTTACTGATTAAAGTCAACCACAATGGACGAATTCCAGTGTACCTACACCATTGATTAGTAAATGTGTAAAGTAAATGGCTAAACTGTCAAGGAAAATCTATCAATAGAGGACAGTAACACTCACCTTCATGTTCTCCACCACACATGGCCTTTGGAGGTGCTTCAGTATGACGATTGCCTTGAGATAGTAGAGCACAAATATATACTGAGAAGCCGCCAGGGAGGGAGTAGAGCTGTCAGCAAGTTGATCAATGATGTGCAAAAATCCTTCCTCAGCTTTCTCAAAAATAGCCCAGCAGTCATGAGGTCTAAGAACATGTTTATCCATGAACATGGCATGCCTCTTAGCTACAACCTCTTTGCTCACTTGCTTAGAGAGGATACTCTGCACAGAGCTAATGTAATCTACAAAGCCACTGCATTCATTGTACAGTGCCTTGTCATCCTTTCTCAAATTGGTCAAGGCCATGTTGTAATCCAAGAATCTGTCAGGAGAAAGGAGATGGACATGTAATAACAAGTATTTATGTGTATAGTGTAAACTGTTAACATCATAATAAAAAAAAGTGCCAACCTTTTCAAGCACTTGAGGTAATTCACTGAAGTCTGTGCCGTATAATTTGCCTCAGACTGTTTTCTGGTGTAGCTGAGGAGTTTCTCCCTGTCCCTGACAAACTTCAAGGATGGTTCGACAGGGTCAGCATAATAGAGGTACCGAGAAACACTCTCAACCTCCTGTTTGTACTTTGTATTTAACAAATTGACCCGGAGGTATTCAGCAAAGCCCTTGAGCAGTGGATGATCTAGAGAATGCTTTTCCAGAATCCCCATTTCATTCGCTTTCTTCAATGAGGTTCTGGCCTTGTAAGCTGTTTCTCTATGACAATGAAAGAGTTCACCGCTGCTGGCAGACTCCACGTCAGATGACTCTGCCTCTCCGGATGGCTCACCAGTTTCTGCGACCAACCCTGGATTGCCAATGGGCAAAGGTGTAGGCTCTCCGGTCACAAACAAGTGATGACGTCTCAGCTCCCCAATCATACCTTCAAGTGGATTTGAAGATGAGACAATGCGGCTAAGCACTGAGTAGCTAAAAGCCCGTCCAGTCTTCAGGAGGTCTAAAACATCATTCTTGGCCTTTTCAAGCACCTCTTGTCTGTCTGACTCTGGCTTATGCTTCATGCATGATCTGCGCAGGTGAATGCTCAGCGATTCTTGGGTCTTCATACAAACTGGACAGAGGAGATGGTGTCTGTTTGATTTCCTGGAAAAAGAAAATAAATACATTAATCCATAAGTCATTACAACAAAAGTTGTAACACATGGTATAGGTAGGTAGGTGGTGATAGATATACATAGACAAATTACTTTAGAAATTAAGTTTGTTTTAGGTCATGATTAGCTTTTTTTTGTTTAACTACAGGCTATACAAATTCCAAACATGTATTCATGAAAATAACAGAAAAACTGAAAATATTCCTTACCCAGAAGCCATTTCTAAAAACTGAGACAGGTCAGTGAAGATGAAGCAAAGAGAAGGGTAACACAATCAGCTTTCAGAATAATTCAGCATTCAGTAGCTTCCAGTCCAGAGTTCAGCTTCCAGTCCAGAGTTCTTCCAGGCTGCTTCAGGTTTGAATGAGCTCTGCTGAAAAAATACCTCATCTTTATACAGAGATGAGACAGCAAATGTAGATGGGTGGAGCTAGAAACAACCTGTTGTTTTCACACCTCCCTTTGTTCTCTCTTGACCAAAACTGAAGTCAACATTCCAAAAATGTTCTCCTGCCTTGGTCAGTCGTTAGGGGTCGTTAAACAGATCAAAGGGACTGGTTAAAAACCAGAGTTATTTCACACTTCATATTTCACAGCCAAAAAATTCAAGTTAGGAGAGGGTGTAGGGTGTGGCTAATATTCCATGTTGTATTCCACTATTATCTCTGTACTTTTAAAATACAATAATATTAGTAAAGTGTTGTGCTGTAATCATCTTATTATAAAATGTCCAGACTTTCAACAAGCTTGTTGCTGAGTGTTCATGTCACTGTCCAGTTCATGTGTTCATGTCACAGTTCCAGGGTGTCAGCCCATCTTCCCAGGCCGATTTTAGGGCACCTCCCTGGGCTTGTAAGTGTGAGTCAACCCGTGAGTTGAAATTGACTAATCTGGGGAATGTCAACACGTCAGCTGAGCTGATTGTCTAACAGATTGTCTAACAGTATGTAACAATTGTACCTTAAAATAACAGCTTGAAAAAAATTGTGCCGCTACAATGACTTTTAATATGGCGATTTGCGCCTCCGCCATTGCCATCGGGGGTCTGTGGGGAAATAACTCCGCTATGTAGGATTCTGGTGTCGCCCGATCTGGGGCGGATGTACTTCGACCTGCTTTCTGGCAGTGATTACGCAATGTCATATAGTGCCAGTCCACGCTCGCAGCTACAGTATAAGGGAGAAGCAAGCAAAGTCTCATCAGTATTCATCATGGAGAACGCACCAAAGAAACAGAAGAAGACAATGTCTGATGAAGCAAAGAAGAGAAAAAGAGAGGCCGACAGAGCAAGAGATCGGACTAGGGTCACAATCGGAACAGCTTTTACTCGTTGGAGAGAGCTGAAAGACACATTTGGATACAAGTTCGATTCACAGCTAGCCATCGTTTTGCTGGATTAGTAAGTAGTTTGTACTGTCTCTTGCTTGATGTTTGACTGTGTTATCAAAGTTGTTGACTCGCTAGTTTGTCATACTCGAGGAAAGCACATTTCAATAGGTTTTGCTAGGCTTTAGGGTGACCAGATTTGAGTTTGTAAAAAAGAGGACTTCGTCGCTGGGGGATGGTGCGGGGTCCAGCATGCTATACACTAGCCTACCCTGCCTTCTCCCCTGCGACGAAGTGTCCTCTTTTTCACAAACTCAAATCTGGTCACCCTATTATAACACGCTTGGACATTGATGCTAGGTTTACGTCCTCTTTTTTGTCCAAGTAAAAGAGGACTTGTCCGCCCGGGTAAAAGAGGACGTCTGGTCACCCTAGCGTAGCCGCTATCAAGACATCTCGTTAGCGATATCAGACATCTTGTTATAACACGCTTGGACATTGATGCTAGTAATAATCGAGTAGCTAGTAATAACGTCGTATACACTTCTTTGTAATGTTATTGTGATCGCTATCTGGCTAACTTGCCACCCAAGCTCCACTAGTCTCAGGATATTCCAGATATTTCCTAGGAATTTAGCGATAGTTGACTTTGTCTGTTAGCATTCCCTTACAGCCAGTTGGTCTGTTGTTCATGTTTCGTTAGCTTAGTATGCTACTTGTGTGTTACCTGACTTGAATGCCGTGATTTGTGAAAACATATATAAAGATGTAGCGGCAAACATACTGAATTGGTTCTTTCTATCAAAAGCGGTAGGGAATGTCTACTCCCAGCAAGGGACATGCACAGCCACCACCGCTGCCTGTATCTAGTATTTCAGAAGAGTCCGACCGAGATGGGTATGTATCTTAGAACTGCGTTTCTAAACCAGCCATGCAGGACATTGTAAGTTGTGATTGACTTATTTATCTTTTGAATCAGGGACAAAGAATTTGCTATGTAAGGTGTTCAACCGTTGGGCAAAGAAACCGAAGCGGTTGGTGTGCTAGAATCTAGATGAGTTCGTCTTACAACTGCGACCGTAATGCATTGTTTTGTTGATGAATATATTTATTTAGATTTGTTTTATATTCACAACATGCACTCCTTGAGCATTGCTGAAGAGGAGCAGCATGACTCTCTGGATGAGGAGGAGGCAAATTATATGAGGAATAGCATGTAAGTCTTGCACATGAAACCATCTTAGTTCGTGTTCTTTTGTGCTTCAAGTTTATGGTGTTGTGGGTGTGTGTGTGTTTTGTAAATCATTTTTATTTACAGTATTGACATGGATGATTGCTGGGAGGATCCTAATCAGAAGGGCTTCGAAGAAGATCGGGACAGCTCTGATGAAGACTATAGTCCTTTTCTTTATCTACGGTATGTTTCAGTTTCTAGTTGCATTTCAGGTTGAACTACTGCTATGTTGAAGGGTGCAATCACAAATATTTTGGTCTTTCAGGAGAAGACAACGTTTTAGGAGAACATGATGCAGTTGTTCCTTTTTGATCTTCAAATTGATTCTATGTACATATCTTGCTGCTTTGCAGTGCCCCAGCTATGACTGCCAACATCAACCAACTCCTGGAGATAAGCATGGATAAAGCCGTGCTTGATGTGGCAACACCCAATCCTCCAGGTGAGGACATACAAGAAACTCCAGAACAACAAAAAGTTTCAGGTATGCCCCTATAGTTATGCAAATGCTAGTATTTGTCATACATTTGCACATACACAAAAGCACTTATGATCATATTTCTGAACTTTTTTGTCTGTCTTGTAGAACCATTACAAATACAATAATTGTATAACTCTGGGTGTACTACCAAAAATAATTAATTAGTTCTTACCTAAACAGTTGTGGAATTGTGCAATTACTTTACTTTACTAGGTACAGACAGTACTTCAACAAGAAGTCCAAGCGCTGGAGTGTATATGTGTTGAAGGAGAGCAAAGGCTACCATTACATTCCAGACCTGCAGAAGGCCATCCTTGCTGAGAGGCTGGGAAGTGGAATTGGCCTTCCCAGAATACAGGGTCTAAGGCCTGATGATCCCAGGCGCTTGGGTTTGCTTGCCGCAACGCAGCCTCCATCCACATTTGAACTTGTCGCGGCTCAGGTTTCACGGGGAGAGGGTGGTGCCCAAAGTGAATTCTAAACTATTCCATTCTTTCATAGCTGTGTATGTAAATAATTTGCAAATAATTCAAGAGTCGTAAAAAGAAATATTTTTTTATTTATATGTAAATAAAAAACAATGAACATCAAACTGTACATGTTTTTTGTCATTGAACATAAATAACAAAACTATTTACATATTTACACCAAACGGCGCACCCTGAAGCCAACATATTGACCCAAGGGGTCAGGAAATGCAGTTCTTATCTTCCAAACGCAGCAGCTTGGAATAATAACCCTATTGCCTTCACCCAAGCGGCCATGCTGCCACAGTACAAATTGGCGGTATGCCGCATGTCTGTACTGTCGCTGCTCCACCCCTGGTTCCTGTTCGTCATCAACAGCAAACACATCGTTCCATGCAGCCCATGCCAGCCGTAAAACGCCCGGGTCAAGAACATAAAACTGCATATGTGCCATGCTGCTGACACAGTTTTCAGGGGCCTGGCGGCAGCAGAGCCTTTCTTCCTCTGTTGTCATCTCCCTGCAATTACTGCAGGTGCACCAATGTAAAGGTCCCTACCTGTCTCTACCTCAGAAGAGGCAGATGTTGACAATGACGTAGATTCCTGCAATAAAACCATCGAAAAAAACTTGTTGACATCCAAACCTCATACACCATTAGCCATGCATGAATTATCCTTTCGAATTTAGCTAATACAGTGTTATAATAAACTGTTTCTACTGTCTTTGACGTTAGCTATTGTGATCTGTCCTATGTCGATAAAACAACGAAAATTGATGTATTGTGATGTACATCCCTGCCTATGTAATTAATGAAAGAATAGGTTGTAGCCTTATCAGTGTCATCCCTGTCTCACGGAGATATGTAGTTTTAGTTAGGGTGAGCAGATTTGAGTTTGTGAAAAAGAGGACACTTCGTTGCGGGGGAGGGGTAGTGTATAGCCCTCCCCGCGACGAAATTTACCAAAGGCTCAGAATGATCGTATTTAGAGGATAATTATCGTACATCTGCCAGCACTGACAAGGCTATCGACCATTGACAGTTCTCTCTACAGTCAGAGCTCGCGCAAGAAGGTGGAACGTAAGGGAAATACCCTTTCCAAACCTTGTAAGGGCGTAATAACTAGTTTGTGAAAGACCCAGATAAACACAAATATCCGACAAGGCAAAATCCCGGACGTTTTTGGAATCCCTGCTGGACGCATTTTTTAGGTCTCGAAAGAGGACCTGTCCGGGTAAGAGAGGATGTCTGGTCACCCTATTTTAGTAGATGCCAAAAGTCATCGACCGTCTCAGACTAGCATGCAAATCAGTGTCTCACACGCCAAGGATTTCACACGTTAGTCTTAGTCAATCACACGCAAGGTAAGCCTTAGAAGTTTACAACCTTGGAAACCTAACTTCGCTAGCTTGTAATGAATTACATGTTCCAATGTAGCGTTTTGGTGTTGTCAACTATATTGTATTCGATCACACAATGTATAGGCTGAAAACGCGATCGGTATTTCATCTAAACTAAATGTTGTCATTCTTTTAGTTATGTTAGCATTCATCTCCGATATCACAATGAATAAAACTATGCAGTCATATTTATGTAAAATCTTTGAACATTCTTACCTTGTCGGTTGACATCATTTCTTGGTTTCTGACTTCGTCTGGTCATCAATACAAGTGTATGCGAGGCTGCATCTATCGTAACTGGGTATTTACGACACTGAAGTAAACGTTAAATACCCCCAAACCTTAAGCGGGAGCTCCAAGGGAAAAACTCCTTACTGGGGCTTTAAAATGTAATAATATTATCTGAGGTAATTCTCAAGAGGGTTGTGTGTAACTCAGCCTAATGATTTGCATACACACTGTTTGCAGCTTTAGCTTTGTCAACACATATGTTGAGTTACACACAACCCTCTTGAGAATTACCTCAATTTCTTCTAACCCTTAGAAGTTGACCTCTACTGACTGTCACTAAACAACGTTGTTCACAAAATTTAAACGCAGATTCTGCTTTGGCGCTACTGGTGTAGAGGCCTCTTTTTCTCATTCAGAGACACTCAGAAATTCACAATTAAACTAAAACTTTTAGAACAGTCAAAAACCTTCACTACGGTCATGAAGTCAAAACATTTGGTGTGTGTCACGTCCATAACTTGCACTGAAGACAGTGCACTCGGTCTGGTAGGCCTTAGAAGTTGACCTCTACTGACTCTGTCACTAAACAACGTTGTTCACAAAATTTAAATGCAGATTCTGCTTTGGCGCATCTGGGGGAACTGAAAACTGAATTTTCTAAGAAATAGGACCGTCCCTCGATAACCTGCCAGCAAAATTGGAAAAGGGTGTGTGAGCGCTCTTAACTTTTAACACTCATCAGCCTGTAACTCGGCCACAGAAATGCATGGCAACTTGGTTCAAATATTTGTTGATACACCTTGACAGCCTCTAGTCTGACCCAGAAACACAAACTGTCTGGTATTTATTTGTAAGATAATTTTCTGAATGCTAAACTCACCTATGTGGAGCAAACACCTATGTTTACAAGGTTCAGAGTAAAAATGAAAACTTCCAAAATATTTAGAATGTGTTTTTGCACAAAGTCTGAGCACCTCTAAAACTAGATTTAATTTTAGTGTCTTTAGATTTAATTTTAATAAAAAAAACTTTTTTTTCTACATTCCTCTTACTCTCATTTTATTATTGCTGAGGTGTTTATATAATCATAAATGCCACTTTTGCCTCATGGTTTTTAGTAAGGTGAAATATACAAAAATATCTGGCATGGCAGACTACCTAACAGAGTCAAAAAAAGGCCTTGGTGTTGGAAGTGTTAATCGAACAATTCTGTATACCTTCGTGTGAAAGGCACCAGGTACCGTAGTCGAGCACAACCAGTAGGTTACACATGACTTATCTAGATGTTTCAGCAAAGGGGTAAAATCAGGAACATATAATGACTGAAAGATGTGATTGTTAAACATTATTTTTTATCAAAACATACAAACATATTAAAAAAAATCAAATATCAAAAAACATTAAATTAATTTTGTCAATTCATTTTTAAGAACATATTTACAAAAAAATTTACATTGGTTTACATGATTGCGGAGTTGAGGGAGGTGGAGTGGTGGGAGGAGGCGGAGTTGAGGGAGGTGGAGTGGTGGGAGGAGGCGGGGTTGAGGGAGGTGGAGTGGTGGGAGGAGGCGGGGTTGAGGGAGGTGGAGTCGAGGGAGGCGGAGTTGAGGGAGGTGGAGTTGAGGGAGGTGGAGAGGTGGGGGCCCCCCTCAACATTGAGGGAGTGCCCTTCCTTATTCTCCTCCACCTCTTCCTTTTTTTAGGCAAAGGTGGAGAGGTTGGAGTAGGAGGAGGGGGAGTTGAGGGAGGCGGAGAGGTTGGAGTAGGAGGAGGCGGAGTTGAGGGAGGTGGAGAGGTTGAAGGAGGAGGAGGGGGAGTTGAGGGAGGCGGAGTTGAGGGAGGTGGAGAGGTTGAAGGAGGAGGAGGGGGAGTTGAGGGAGGCGGAGTTGAGGGAGGTGGAGCGGTGGGGGCCCCCATCCGCGTCAGGGGAGTGTCTATTTGGAGTTTCTTCCTCCCCTTTCCCCTCTTCCTAGGTGGACTTGGAGTTGAAGGAGGCGGAGTTGAGGGAGGTGGAGAGGTTGGAGGTGGAGCTGAGGGAGGGATGTAACTTAACCTCTTTCGACTCCTGCCTATTTTTGGGGAGTCAAAAGCAAGTTAAGAGTTATACACACCAATACATTTTGTTTGCATGTATATGTAGAGCAAATGTACATGAACTGGGATTTACCTCCGTTTATTTGGGGACTTTTCTCCCCAACCATGCGCCTGATGGTATGAGGGGTGAGGCGCTGGAGCCTCACCCCAAGCCTCCTTTGTGGGGTGAGGTGCCGGAGCCTCACGGTGGCATTTTTTCTATGGCTGGTCTCCACCCGAGGCCTCTTCTTCGGAGGGGATGCCTCCTCCACAAGGGCCCTCTCCATCGTCTCCCTTACCTCCAGGGCCTTCTCCGGACAGCAGTCCGCTAGATAAAATGTTTTGGCCGTGGCCGTGTCGTGGCACATGGCCGCCGACACGGCCGCGGCCGCTTCTGTGGTTAGGGCCCTATGTGCCTAAAAGGAACACATAAAGCTCAATTACATTTTATTGATATAGTATCATCATCTGTTCCCATTACGAGAGACAATTGTATTGTTATGGCGCTATATAAATAAAATTGAATTACTCCGAGCATGGAAAGGTTTAGATCCACTAAAGCACACACCTCCAGAATGGCAAAGAGCTTCTATCCATATGCAATAAGGCTTCTAAACAGCTCACCCAATACAGAAATGTGACTTTTATGGACTCAGGGACTGCACTCTAACAGTCTACCCTGCACTTATTGATGCACCTCACCTTTTACTCAGGGATATTTATTAATCTATTTTAATAATTGCTATTTATTAGTGTGCACAGCAACTTAAGTGTTTTTCTTCTTTTCTTTTTTTTTAAGCTATCTGATACTGCCTGTCTCGTTGTTTTTGTGACAATGACAATAGAGTACTTTGAACTTGAACTTTAGTGCCAATTCCAAATATCTCTAGGCGCTTTACAGAGTCCAGAGCCTAAACCCCTAGAGCAAGCATTAGGGTGACTGGGGAAAGAATCAATATCAAGGAAAAACTCCTCGGCTCAACAGCTACAAGGGCAGGGAGGACAGAAGAGAGAATCAGGAGCGAGCAAATGGATCCAAACACATCCACTGTCCATTGATTTTTCAAAGAGAATAAGGTTGACTCTATTATCACTGACATGTATACTCACATATGTGGCCATGGAGCTCCTCAGGCCCCCGAAGCTTGGGGCAGGCTCTGCAAGGCCCAGCTCCCTCCAGACAACCTTGAAATTGGCATGGAGCTGCCGGGACTGTTTCCCACAGGAGTTAAAAAAAAAATATTGTGAGTCCCCTCCTTCAAAACAGCCCCGGAGCTCCATGCTTTTCCTCAGGCTGTTGAATTCATGGACCTTCAGGCCCACCTTGGCATCGCCGAAGGTGCCCCGGGTCTTGTGCTCCTTGATCTATAAAAGATATAAAGTTATGACTTTGACCTGACCCTTTCAAACACAAAAATCCTGTAAATATAGATGCACAGACTTTCAGAATTAAGATTTTTTAACCCCTGCCAAATTTGTATAGCTGTAAGACCAGCTATAGAGCTCCCATTACTTAGTAAAATTTCAGTACTCACATAAATAGTGTACCCTGCTTTGTTGGGTACAGCGCTTTCCACTTCTATTTTTGTGAGGTTTCTGATGGCATTGATGCGATGGCCTGTGGTCGCCACCATCAGGCCAGCCATCAGACCAAAGAAGTTTTGAAGGTCCTTCCACTCTTTGGTTTTCTGGAGACGAGCTGATTAAGCAAGGATTACAACATCATTATTACATTATGACTAAATGTATTGCTTACTTGTCATTGTATTTTTGTCAAAGCATTCTTATCATTATTTTGTTGTCATTGTATTTCAACACTTACAGAGATATACAGAAAGTTTGATCCCCGCCAGGGAAATGAAGTGGCTGTGCTCAGCCGCTGTGAGGAGATTCGCTGAAATGACATGCAATGCATATTATTAAAACACTTTCACATCTGCAGATCTGTTCTTGTAACTAGTAACATTTACACACATGTTTAGGTAGCTTCTCTTACAGCAGATGTCATGGAATTCCACTTGTTCTCATCAGTGATTCCTTTGCTAATGTTATCTGTCAGTGCTGTAGTGAGCTGTGTTTCAAACACGAACAAAGTATAGCCTATGCGGCTTATGCCACCACTGTGTTTTTCATAGAGTTATTACTATTACAAGGAAGATGGTCTGCTCTTCATGTACCCACATTTATTGTATTGTCAAGCATTAAAAACAATATGCATGCATTAAAAACAATGTGCATGTGATGTGTAATTGCTGCTGACTGCCTCTTAAATTAAGATGAAGGGAACAAATGTAATGTGCGCGTGTGTGTGTGTGTGCGCGCGTGTGTGTGTGTGTATGCCACCACTGTGTTTTTCATAGAGTTATTACTATTACAAGGAAGCTGGTCTGCTCTTCGTGTACCTGCATTTATGTTATTAGAACGGGCTCTTATTTTGACATTTAAGCCCAGCGTATGTCACCCGGAGGTACTTTCACCTAACCTTTTTTTTTTTCCTTCCGGGGTGCCCATCAGTTACTATGTCGGCGTGGGGTTGCAAGTTGCGCTTTGTGGACTAATGGTGCGAATCCAGGTAAGCCACTTAAGTGTTCTCTTTTTCGTTGTGTGGGTTCATCATGGAATTTTGCATAAAAACATCGATTAATGTGGATAATTATGGCGTTGTTTGGCAGTTTATACTTGAGGTGATTCCACCGTTTATTTCCACCGAACTCATTTGACTGCAGGTGACGTGATACACTTTTGAAAACATTGACGAACTATGACAAAGCAATAGTTTGAACACTTTTGCCCACGTTTAGTCGAGTTAGGTTAGTTTGACATCATTTGGACATGCACGATCGTAAAGCCAGTGGTTTTGCCGTTCGTTTGACATACTTTGTCTACTTTGGCGAACTATGATATTACGCCGACGGCGGGCTGAGCTTATTCTATGACGATTAAGGCGTTTAATGCACTGCTATATTACAAAAGTACTGAAGTCATTTCACCTTTTATGTTGAGCTAGCTTTCTACCTTACAAACGCTCTCTGGTATCTGACTGTAATTTCGCTAGTTCTCATCAGCGATTCCTTTGCCAATGTTATCTGTCAGTGCTGTAGTGAGCTGTGTTTCAAACACGAACACAGTATAGCCTATGTGGCTTATGCCACCACTGTGTTTTTCATAGAGTTATTACTATTACAGGGAAGCTGGTCTGCTCTTCGTGTACCTGCATTTATGTTATTAGAACGGGCTCGTATTTTGATATTTAAGCCCAGTGTATGTCACCCGGAGGTACTTTCACCTAACCTTTTTTTTTCCTTCCAGGGTGCCCATCAGTTACTATGTCGGCTTGGGGTTGCAAGTTGCGCTTTGTGGACTAATGGTGCGAATCCAGGTAAGCCACTTAACTGTCCTCTTTTTCGTTGTGTGGGTTCATCATGGAATTGTGCATAAAAACATTGATTAATGTGGATAATTATGGCGTTGTTTGGCAGTTTATACTTGAGGTGATTCTACCGTTTATTTCCACCGAACTCATTTGACTGCAGGTGACGTGATACACGTTTGAAAACATTGACGAACTATGACAAAGCAATAGTTTGAACACTTTTGCCCACGTTTAGTCGAGTTAGGTTAGTTTGACATCATTTGGACATGCACGATCGTAAAGCCAGTGGTTTTGCCGTTCGTTTGACATACTTTGTCTACTTTGGCGAACTATGATATTACGCCGACGGCGGGCCGAGCTTATTCTATGACGATTAAGGCGTTTAATGCACTGCTGTATTAGAAAAGTACTGAAGTCATTTCACCTTTTATGTTGAGCTAGCTTTCTACCTTACAAACGCTCTCTGTTATCTGACTGTAATTTCGCTAGTTCTCATCAGCGATTCCTTTGCCAATGTTATCTGTCAGTACTGTAGTGAGTATAGCCTATATGGCTTATGCCACCACTGTGTTTTTCATAGAGTTATTACTATTACAAGGAAGATGGTCTGCTCTTCATGTACCCACATTTATTTTATTGTCAAGCATTAAAAACAATATGCATGCATTAAAAACAATGTGCATGTGATGTGTAATTGCTGCTGACTGCCTGTTCAATTAAGATGAAGGGAACAAATGTAATGTGCGTGTGTGTGTGTGTGTGTGTGTGTCTGCAGGTGTGGTTGGAGCTAGGAACTCCAAAGCCAGCTGAACCTTTGTGTCTACACAGAAATGTATAGTATAGTTGTAATTGCTGCTTTATTTGGACTCAGGCTTGAATATAACCATTGGTGTGTATCTGGTGTGTATTGTGTTAAGTTAACTCTGACCTGAGGGAGGGGTAAAATAGCTCCCTTAGACTGTCTCAAATATATGGTATAAAAAAAGTACTATCACCCGGGTGCAAGATGTATGGGACAAACCTGTTTTTCTCCTCCTCACAGCCTGTTGGTGGCTGACCACATCCCTGGCGAGGTCCTTTTGGTGGCGCCTCAGCCCATCAACGCACATGTTTACGTTTTTTATTGAAAGCCTGACCCCGGCCGGTGATGTTCTCTTTAGCCATTTGGCGAACACCACCACATCCGCCAGTTTTTTGCGGATGGTGGTCGGGGCCAGGCTTTTTGCCTTAAGGGCTCTTATGGCACTAAAAAGGGCAAAACAAGTGGTTATTTTAGCATGTGCAAGAATGTTGTGTAAACTCACCCTATTAGGTGAAGTATTTAGCAGACATGACTTAAAAAGAGACATATAGTATATATATAGTAGATAATATAGTCCATACACTGTGTGCTGGCATGGCCTCATAAAGCCAACCATGTCCGTCCGGGGAACTCCTCCTTCGTAGCACAGAAGGAGGAATTCCCGGACGTTGGCGACTCTCTGGCTCGCGTTGTCCAGGTCCTTCGGCCCGGTCTTGGCCCCCAACTCCCGCTCTTTGAAAAGTTGGAGGAGGTCCTCTGTAAAAAAAAAAAAAAAAAAAAGTCATGGCTAGTGTCATGAACTTGAAGCAGAAGGGCCCAAGTTTATAAGATTAGATTCAACATTATTGTCATTGCACAAAGTACAAGTACTGAGACAATGAAATGCAGTTAAGCATCTAACCAGAAATGCAAAGATAGCAGAAAAATGCAGAGTATGTATATATGAATGGTATTAATAATTAAATAAAAAAGATATACGGTATGAAATGAGATATGTGCAGTAAGAATAACATTGATAGTATAACTGTGGCAAAGACTATGAACATGAGCAGCAATATTACTATTTAGCAGTAGGTAGTGCAGATATGACATAGGTATATGTAATTATTATTATTGAATTGTTTTAAGCAGACGCTTTTGTCCAAAACGACGTACAAGGAAGAGAACATTCAAGCTACGAGCAATAGAGACCTAGTGTAACGATAAATACTATTTTACATAAGAAATAAAAAAGTGCATGAATGTAAGTGCAAATTAAGTACTAATAGAAGTGCCAGTTTGGAAGGGAGGTGCTCTCTGAAGAGTTCAGAGGTAGAGGGGGAAGCTCCTGCTCTGGTAGTGCTAGGCAGCTTGTTCCACCAATGTTGAACTAAAAGGGAAACAAAGTTGTATAAAAATATACTAACCAAAACCGGGCCTTGCCAGGCCGTCTTCAGTTGGCGGCGCACGCTCGAAGCGCCTCCGCTGGGCCGGCCGCTTCCTCTCCCTCGCAATTAAAATTGCGTTGGACTGCCGCAATTTATTAATTT
Source organism: Clupea harengus (assembly GCF_900700415.2). Classification (NCBI taxonomy): domain Eukaryota; kingdom Metazoa; phylum Chordata; class Actinopteri; order Clupeiformes; family Clupeidae; genus Clupea; species Clupea harengus. Next base: position 107,908 of record NW_024879572.1, read on the forward strand.
CTGCCTTGAGGATAAGGCAGCACTGGCAGGGAGTAGGCTGGGCGGCTGGGCCCAACGGAGTGGCAGTGGCAGGGGCGGCAATGGCTGCAGCAGGGGCAATTGGAGGGGCAGCTGGGGCGGCAGTGTGCCTCACCTCCTCATCCTCCCCGGCCAGGTCAGCAGGTGTCAGGTCTAGGACGCTGACCATGGGAGGAGAGGGGTTGGACTGCCGCAACTGCCGCAGCTGCCCCATCACCCACTGCTGCTTGGCCATGGCCAGGAGTTCTGTCCTGGTCTCAGGCTGTAAAGCAGACACATGCATATCTAAGTATACTCACAGATACTACACAGATAACATGGATGCAGAGTGGAGAGTTAGAAACACGTGCAGTATTCCCATAGGATGTATCCACATTCAGAGATATAACTTCACAATCCCTACAGCTAGTATCTAAAAAAGTGAGAGAAAAACTTACGGTCATGTCCCTGTGGCTAGACACAAAATGTTTGTCAGCAGTCAGTACTTGGTCTTGTGATACACACTTTAGTTTAGCCTGACAGACAGTACAGAGAAAAGGACACATATTCTGTTTTCTTTTAGATAATAAAATGTTACGGTCAATGGCCCTCATTCTCGAACATTTTCTGAAGTTTCTTCTGAAATGTTTCTTACGGGCTTCGGAAAAACAACGTAAGCAAAAGACATCCGCCAAATTCATGCACGCTTGAAAATGTGGTCCTACGCAGCAGAAGTTTTCTGGGCTGTGCTCCCCCGGAAGAGTTTTCTTAAATTGAAAGCGCGTTCTCGTGCTCCTGAATTTGCATACATACACGCCCTGCCAGCTCCTTATAAGGGCACGCAACCGTAGTGACGTGTGCAGTCGGAATCGACCGAATCTACACGAAAGCAACTCGTAAACGAGTCATGTCAAAGCGGAAAGCGATCACCCTCGAGTAAACGCAGATCTAACTTCAACTATATATGTCTATGACTTGAACGGTGCAGAGATGGACTGTTGCAGGATGTAGATGTGTCCATTCTATTCCACTATAGCTATATCAACGTAATTGAGTTTAGTGCTTATTTATTTATTCACTTACATTTGCAGTGTTCGTGTACATTACATTTAGTCATTTAGCAGACACTTTTGTCCAAAGCGACGTACAAGGGATAGAACAGTCAAGCTACGAGCAATAGAGACCTAGTGTAACAATAAATACTACTTTACATAAGAAATAGAAAAACGAAATAGGAAATAAAAACGAAGTGCAGGAATGTAACTGCTATAAGTGCAAGTTAAGCACTAGTCGAAGTGCCAGTTAGGAAGGGAGGTGCTCTCTGAAGAGTTGGGTCTTCAAAAGCTTCTTAAAGGTAGAGAGGGACGCGCCTGCTCTGGTAGTGCTAGGCAGTTCGTTCCACCAACGTGGAACTACTTGAAAATTCTGGATTGCCGTACTTGCACAGACGGCAGTGCCAAACGACGCTCACTAGACGAGCGCAGCATTCCGGTCTAGTGCTTTTATTTATTTTATGACATCACAGTGCCTCGTAGAATCATGACTATAGGCCTACATGTGAAACGTAATTGTTAATGATACTTTAATCCGAGGATCTGTAGAGTTGATGTGAACGCAATCACCAACGATTTCTCACAAATTCATTAACACGGAGAGTTTTCTTAAATGCGATTCCCCAAAAAACCACAAGATGGCCCACGGGGCCATCTTGTGGTTTTTTAAGGAATCGCATTTGAGAAAACTCTGGCCGAGTTACGACTGCTATTTCGAGTTCGGAAAGTCTTCTGAAGTTCAGAGCAAATCCCAGATGAGAAAACTTTCATGAATGCCAAATGTTGTCCTAAATCCAATTCCTCTTAAATTCCTCTTAAATTCTTCTTAACTGCGTTCGAGAATGAGGCCCAATGTCTTTTTCTTAATATTGTGTGTGTGTGTGTGTGTGTGTGTGTGTGTGAGAGAGGGAACATGAAAATTCCCTGTCAGCAGTCAGTACTTGGTCTTGTGATACACACTTTAGTTTAGCCTGACAGACAGCAGAGAGAAAAGGACACATATTCTTTGTTTCCTTTTAGATAATAAAATTTTACTGTCAAGGTTTTTTTCTTAATATTGTGTGTGTGTGTGTGTGTGTGTGTGTGTGTGTGTGATAAAAATGGGAAGGGAGTGTGGTAAGAAGCGTTTTGTCCAATCATTTCCACATTTGTCTCAATACCATGTCCACTTTTTCCAAACTCTCCACACAGTGTGCTTGTCACGCCAGCGCTGAGCCCTGCTCCTGCCACGCCCCCTCCTGACTCAACACACCTGCCTCAGTCACATTCCCAATCTCCTGATTGGTGGATTACCTGCACCTGTCACTCCCCCCACCACTAAAGAAACTGCTCACTCCCCTCACTCCCTTGTCTGGCCTCGTATCACTAAGGACTACAATCCCCACGACTCTGTTTCCATATCTGCCCCGAATCCCACTTCCAGGTCTTCCTATCTGTTTGCATTTCCTGTGCTTATTGGTAGTGATGGCGAAATGAAGCTTCATGAACCTTTGAAGCTTTCCAGCCAAACGTGTTGAAAAAAGGTTCACTACTCGAAGCATCGTTCGCTCTGTAGTGACACCTGCTGGTCAATACAAATAAGGTGTAGGAAAGATTTTCTCGGGACAGTGAATTTGTTCAATTTGTTGTGGTGCGCAAGGCCTGCTAAAAAAAACATGCACACAAACGTATAGTGAAATAAAATGTACCTCCATTAATTCAAATTTCGTTGTATGCGAATACAATGACAATAAAGGCTTTCTTTTTTCATTCTTTCTTCTAGTAATTGTTTGACCTATAGATGCGGACCACTCAGGTTTGATTCCCAGTTAAAGCCAATTTGAATCCGATGCTTTGATTATAAACGCCTACTAATTATCTTTACTCTCTTCTGTATGCCGTTGGAACAGAGGTTAGTTAAAGTGCTTTTGGAATACTGGTCAGTAGCCTACTTTTGTAAAACTAAGGGTAGTGAGAGTGCTTCAACATGGAGAAGGTGTTATTATTCTAACTCAGTTGCTTGTCACAGATCATACATTTCACCTACGAATAAAAAAGATACTCTTTAAACTAAAGGTCTGTGAAAACATGAAATAACACAATAATAGGCTAATGTCAGGGAAGTCATACAAGCTACAAACAGACCTTATTAGGAGAAATCAAATCAAAGTGTTCCCACACGGGTGACGACTATCTCTTCCTAACTGGCTCCATAACTCTATCTCTAATAGTACTAGTATCTATACTACTAGAAACAATCTAACAAACAATCTTTGGACGTCACCAGTGACGTCATTTCGGCAAAACGATACAAGCCTCGATACGCGCTCCGTCTGGAAGTGCTTCACTTTCGTGACACACGCTCCGAAGCCTCGGGTTCATTTGTAACATCACTACTACTAACCAGTGGTGGACAGTAACGAAGTAGATGTAATTCGTTCCTGTACTTAAGTAACATATAGATGTATCTGTACTTTACTCAAGTATTTCTATTTGGTGAGACTTTATACTTTGACTCCGCTACATTTCAAAGTGAAAATTCGTACTTTTTACTCCGTTACATTTAGTAAAACCTCTCGTTCTTTTTTACCAAAGCGAATCAAATAATGAGAGGTCAAAGCGAGTGCACAATCACACCAACCAGGACTCAGTGCGTGATTTTTTTTAAGTTCTTTCGGTTTCGTCAGTTTCGTTCGTTCGTTGAGTGCGAGCTACGTTGAATTCGTTACAACGCTGCTGCAGCATTTTGAGGATGTTTTATGCTCATGCTTACTTAAAGCTACATAAATGATGGAAATGATGTAAGAAACGGCTGACACTTACTTGCCTGAACACCCTTGGCCTTATTTGGGCGAACTTTTTGAATTGAAAAAAAGGAAGAAGGACTCATTTTATTTTAAGTGTCTTCTCTGCCTGCCTAAGCACAATACAATATCCTCTTTCAAGAATTCGCCCTCCAATTTAAAGAAACACGTTGAGGTAAGTTATTTTTATTCTGGTAGGTTTAATGACTAGCAACCGAATTATTTTAAATGTAACCGACATTTTCTGCATTGTGTATTCGGCTAAATTAGTTAACTAGCAGCTATACGCTAGCATAGCTTGTATCACACTGCTCAAAGGCGATTCAATACAATAAATGGGATTGCTATTTAGTACCGTTTCACTGCAGCTTGTATAATATGTACCTGCATACTGAAATGGGTATGGGGGCACACTTTTGAGTGTTTGTGATTCTAGCCGGGATGTTTGCGCACCCACTTAGCTAAGCAAGCTATCCTAGTGTTATAGCCACTAGAGGCTATACTACTGATGTCCACACAAGTGAAGTTGAATGCATTTTGACTTGTTAAATAAATGCATGGTATGGCATGGTTTGGTGGAGCAGCCATCATGTCAAGATCTCTTGCAAGATCTTCAGCCCAATGCCTCTCTGATGTCAAGGACCACCTTGTGACGCAAGATATATGAGGATGCAATTGAGATGAAGAGGAACATCAAAGCTCCACAGTCGATTTCATTGCTATGACAACAGATTGTTGGAGTGCAAGGCAAAGGGGTTTTCTTTGAGTTACTGCCCACTGGGTTGATCCCAATAGCGCCACAATTAAATGTGCAACTAAGTTACAAATAAATGTAAAATGAAATAATTGTTCTCTAGTGCTGTTATTTCATAACCACTTGGTCTTACCTAATGGCAATAGATAGCTTTCAATGTTTTGTGCTTATACTCTTTTTAATAGACAAATGTAAGACACTATTTAAAGAGTGGCATTAGTATTTTCACCTTATATCAGTTGATTGAGCCGGAGCTTTGATGTGAAAATGATTAAAGGCCATTAGAACCATAATTCATCAAGGTACTTTTACTTTTAATACTTAAGTATATATGAAGGCAAATACTTTTATACTTCTACTTAAGTAGAAATTCAAAGTGCATACTTCCACTTATACTTGAGTAATATTTTACACCAGGTATCTATACTTTCACTTAAGTACATAATTAGTGTACTTCGTCCACCACTGCTACTAACTGGAACCTCTTACCTTTGGACTACAAACCTTGTCTCCAATCCACCTGGATACTTTTAAAGTTTCACCACTTCCTTCCACGGATACCCTGCTAAAACAAACAAAAAAGGACAACTTTTGCCACAGAAAAAGGTAAAACTCTTGTTGAACTACTCGCCTTAAAACTTCTACAAAGCGACTTGCCTAAAGGACTGGGTTTTAAACTGAACACAGTTTTGCCATGCATTGTTTAGTGGTAAATGTTTAAAAATACCATCTGTTGAAACAGATTGTGTTTGTCTGTGGGTTACCTGTGCTGGAGGAGTGTTAACTCTTAGCAGTGTTTATTTGATTTGGTTTGTTATTTTCTTATATTCTTTTTCCTTTCCTTAATTTTTTCCTTTTTTTGACCCTTTATTCAAACATTTAATTTTTATTTTCTCACCTCCTTTTTTACCCCCCGCATCTCCATTTTGTTTGTCCAGTCCCCTTCATCATCCATTTTATAATCACTCACCTTGGCCATAGACCCCTCTCTCTCTCCATTAGGTTACACTCACCAGCCTCACCATACCCTCCAGCCTCTCATTACCCCTGTCAACATTCATGATCTTTTTCTTTTTTACATTACATCTTTTCTTTTCAACTCCATTACATTGACTTTGTTACCATCCTTTGCCCCTCACTTCCTTTATCCTTTTTGCCCTCCCTCTTCTTTGTATATCAGTTTACCCCAATTCTTTAGTTGTGGTTAGTTGACCCTAACCCTAACCATAAGCCGCACCCAGATGGCGATGCTGTGCAATAACAAAGACACACAGAAGGTCTCGCTGCTGTCTGCTGGAGAACAGGCATCAACAGGAAGCATGGAGGAATGGTGGAAAGAGGACAAAGTAATGGCCAACTACATTTACATTTACATTTAGTCATTTAGCAGACGCTTTTGTCCAAAGCGACGTACAAGGGAGAGAACAGTCAAGCTAAGAGCAATAAAAAAAGCATGGTGTAACAATAAATACTACTTTACATGAGAATTAGAAAAACAACGACCTAGAAAAAAGGAAAAAGAAGTGCAGGAATGTAACTGCTGAAGTGCAAGTTAAGCGCTAGTCAGGTGCCAGTTAGGAGGGGAGGTGCTCTCTGAAGAGTTGGGTCTTCAAAAGCTTCTTGAAGGTAGAGAGGGACGCCCCTGCTCTGGTAGTACTAGGCAGTTCGTTCCACCAACGTGGAACTACAAATGAAAATAGTCTGGATTGCCGTGCTTGCACGGACGGCAGTGCCAAACGACGCTCACTAGACGAGCGCAGCGTCCTGGGTGTAACATTTGCCCTTACAAGAGCATTTAGGTAGGTGGGAGCAGAACCAGTAAGCACTCTGTAGGCAAGCATAAGTGACTTGAACTTAATGCGAGCAGCTACTGGCAGCCAGTGGAGCTCGATGAGTAGCGGGGTGAGGTGTGCCCTTTTCGGTTGGTTGAACACCAGACGCGCCGCCGCGTTCTGGATCATCTGTAGTGGTTTCACCATGCAAGCCGGCAGGCCCGTTAGGAGGGCGTTGCAGTAGTCAAGGCGGGAGCTCACCAAGGTTTGCACCAGCAGCTGGGTGGCATACTGGGTTAGGTACGGCCTGATTTTGCGGATGTTGTATAGCGCAAAGCGGCACGACCTGGAGACAGAGGCGATGTGGGCCGTGAAGGTCAGTTGGTCATCAATAATGACCCCGAGGTTTCTTGCTGTTTTGGATGGAGCAAGAGATAAAGAGTCAGTATTGATCTTGATGTTGTGGTGGATGACCTGTTTGGCTGGGAAGACCATCAGTTCCGTTTTGGCCAGGTTCAGCTGAAGGTGGTGATTTTTCATCCATGTGGATATATCAGCGAGACAGTCCGAAATCCGCGCCGAGACCGTGGTGTCCTCAGGAGGGAAAGACAGAAACAGTTGAGTATCATCGGCATAACAGTGGTAGGAAAAACCATGCGAGCGGATGATAGGGCCCAACGAGGGCCATGAGAGACTCTGAACAAGGTAAAACAGACCCCATCATACACGAGGAAGATCTGGATGTCTTGATCACCTACGTCTAAGATGTGGATGTGTACTCTGTCTGTCTCAATGAGACCTGAACAATAAGCATGTGAACCCCTTCTCCCCCAGATAGCATCCTGCTACCACCCTTTGTCCTGGTATCACCCCCCTCCCCCCATAGGTGAACCCCCTCCATCCCACTGTCTCCCCTTCCTGCAATCACCTGTAAGGTGTGGTCTCCCCTCCCCTCTTGTATTCTACCTGACTGAAATATATACAGACGTGGACAAAATTGTTGGTACCCTTCCGTTAAAGAAAGAAAAACCCACAATGGTCACTGAAATAACTTGAAACTGACAAGCTCCAGTTTTGTTTCATCTGTCCAAAGGACATTCTCCCAGAAGCCCTGTGGCTTGTCAATATGCATTTTGGTAAATTCCAGTCTCGCTTTTATATGATTTGCTTTCAACCAACAGTGGTGTCCTCCTCGGTCGACTTTGGCTCAAACAGCGACGTATGGTGCGATCTGACACTGATGTACCTTGACCTTGGAGTTCCCCTCTAATCTCGTTGGAAGTTGTTCTGGGCTCTTTGGTTACCATTCGTATTATCAGTCTCTTCAATTTGTCATCAATTTTCCTCTTGCGGCCAGACCCAGGGAGGTTGGCTACAGTCCCCTGGACCTTAAACTTCTGAATAATATGTGCAACTGTAGTCACAGGAATATCAAGCTGCTTGGAGATGGTCTTATAGCCTTTAGCTTTAACATGCTTGTCTATAATTTTCTTTCTAATCTCCTGAAACAACCCTGTCCTTAGCTTTCTGTGGTCCATGTTCAGTGTGGTACACATCATGATACCAAACACCACAGTGACTACTTTTCACCCTTTAAAAAGGCAGACTGACTGATCACAAGTTTGAAGACACCTGTAATGCTAATTAAAGGACACACCTTAGTTTGACATGTCCCTATGGTCAAATTATTTGCAATCTTTTCTAGGGGTACCATCATTTTTGTCCAGGCCAGTTTGATTCTTTTTTTAAAATTATTATTCTGTTGAACCACAATTCAAAAGCGATGTCTGATTTTCATTAGTTAACTTTCAGTACATTTTTATTTATTATTACTTTTGTCAGTTTCAAGTTATTTCAGTGACCATTGTGGCTTTTTCTTCCTTTAGCGTAAGGGTACCAACACTTTTGTCCACGTCTGTAACTGCCAACAAAGTCTACAATCAGGTAGGCCATTCTCTGAGCAGCTGTTGAGAGGGGGTCTCCACGCTGAAATAAACTCCAGGATCCTGACTGCGTCCTCCGGTCCGTTCTTTGGCATGCTCATTTAGATTCTGTCGCCCTGAAGTCCGTGACAGTAAGTAATTGTTGTATTTTTTATAATTTGGTCATGAGTATCATAGTGGTTATACTGATTGTTAAAATTCATCACACAGATTATTGTAGAGGATCTGGTAAGGCCAGTAAAGCTGTGCAAAGAAGACGCGGACTGAAAACCCCATTCAGAGTGACTAATTGTGTAATAAAGCTACATAGTGTAATACCAGGCATACCTGGCGTGCTGTGGCACAGGCGCCATTCTCCATATCAGTGTGCCACCAAAATGATTTTGTTATTTAACCATTAAAAACACACATTTAAAATATAAATCTGATAGAGAAAATATGAAACCCTGACTTTAATCAAGTATGTATGTGTGTTAATCATATGCCTTTGTTAGCTGAAACATGACTTTTCTCTTTCTGTATATCTTTGATTCTTAAGTGCTGATATTTCTAACTCTGTGTTTGTGCTTAAAAGTGTACCTTCTGTGTGTGTGTGTATGTAAGCAAGGGCTGATAAGAACCAGTAGTCCTTCTTTTCTGCCCTTCTGATGCATTACGTAGCACAAAGCATAGCAAGATGACCTCGGATGTGAGAGACCCACCACGTGGTTATCTGTAGTGCTTTGGCATCAGAGAACGCTAACTTCATTCTATATAAACCTTGTGTGATGTGTTTGTGTGCTTCTCTCTTTTCTGCTGCAGTTTAGGAGTGAGCCCGGGCTCTCTCTCTCTCTCTCTCATCCTCCAGGAGTGAGTGAGCCCATGTCTCTCTCTTGTCTTGAGTGAGCCTGACAAGCTTGTATAATTATGGCATCAGAGTTAGATAAATCTTAACATATAAACCCTGTGCAATGTTTATGAAATTGCTTCAATCTCATCCTTGCGCTGTGGGTGAGCCCGATGTGTGTGTGTGTGTGTGTGTGTGTGTGTGTGTTTGTGTGTGTGTGTTCTTGCGCTGTGAGTGAGCCAGATGTATGTGTGCGTGCGTGTGTTCTTGAGCTGTGAGTGAGCCCAACCCTGTTGTTGAATAAATATACTGATCTACAACTCTGGAATCCTAAGGTCACTTGAGTGGATTTTCACCAAACAAAATCCTTGCAAGTTTAAGATGAAAGAAAGGATTTCCATTAAATGGTCATATTTGACTGGAACATAACATGAGAGTTATTGAGAGTGATTCCACAATACAGTCATATTATTTAATCTGGCTTTATTTTATTCTTATGGCAGCCTACTGATTATACACAAATACAGCATTGAATCAAGTTTAAATCAGTTATCAGTGTATTTTGTGTTTGTTTGTTTTTGCTGTTTCTTGGCTAAATGTCTCTTAGAGGTTCATTTTGCCATCCTCGTCCATCCAGATGTCTTCCCCGGGCTTTTGGAGCCTGATGCTGCCGTCTTCTGCCACAATGTAGGACCTGTCGCAGCAAAATTTGAAATTCTCAGTGATGGTCTTCACTCTTTCGTCACAGTCGGAGGAGCCCTCCATAAAGACACTGATGTACATGGTCTCCTCTGCTGCGAACCAGGTGGCACTATTTGCCGGGATGCGTAAGAAATCGATATGGGAATCAGGTATGAATTTCATCTTTTCTCCAACTGTCTTCACCAGCTCGGTTTGCACGATCGTATCCACATTGTAGTACAAACGAATTGGGGACCCTGTGGCGTTGGCCACATGCGTCTTTGGGCGTGGTACGCCACTCCTCATAGTGATGTTTGTGTTTGAATAGCTATTCCCCATTATTGATTTCAGAGACAAAGATCTGTGGAGCAAGTGTGAAACAGACAGTGATGGTGTTTAGATTCCTTAAGAAAACACTTATGTACCCATAATCACAAATAGAAATGTTTCCTGATGTTACCTAAACAAGTCCCCCTATTATATTGCAAAATGGTATAAAATGTATAAGAAGGCAATTTTAAAATGGTGCCAATAGCAATTCTAACAAAGTCAGGCCTTCAAAACAACAATGTCAACAACAGTTATAGGTCACATTCACCATTGAAAACATTCCAACAATAACTGATTTTGCGAGGGCGAAACCATGTTCCTCACAAACCTGCCCAAACTATATAGTCAATGGTGGCAAACTATAAAGTCTCAAAGGTGGCATGAACTCGTTCAACATTGTTCATTGAACAAACAGGGTATGGACACCAAGTCATTCTTTTACATATGCTGTATGCAAAGGCAACTTAAGAAACAATGATTTGTTGGAACAAATGCGCAAATAGACATTTCTAACAATGGCAAATTCATGAGTTTGAATGATCTGTTTGGTGTGGTGTTAGCTCTATGTGTGTACCCATGTGCTTACACACTCGCCAGCCAAGATAAACCACTTTAGATTTATATGTAGTGGTGTACAATGAGGACTGTCACCGTTAAAAGTACAACAAAAGTCTGTGGCATCCGCCATTAGGAGGGGACGCGCCTATGAAACATGGCATCACACCTTCCCTATTCCCCACGATAATGTTAACACTTCCAGTGAAAATATGGTAATTCTAAGAAACAAATTCAAATATTTACAAGTTTGGCAAGAAAAGAACACATAATCTCTCCAGTGTCCTGTCTGTGGTTTGTGGAAGAAAAAACTTTTCTTTAACTCACCTCAGAAGAGTATGCTGATAGTGCTGATAGTGGTGCTGTTCTCCAACCTTCAGTAGGAAAGTGAGGTCTACTCCACTGCCTGAGTCTTTTTAAGAGCAGAGGCTGGAGGGAGCACCACCATTCAAAGCCTTCTACAAGTGGTTATACTGGTTCTTCATACTTCTAAAGACAGGCTGTCACAACTGCATGATCACTTGTGCACTCATCTGTGATGCTGTGAAGATTTTTATTAGGCCAGTGTCTTTCAAGAAGTCAAACAGAACAGGACAAAGTTATCGTTAACTATAATAATTCTGCCCACAAATGAGCAGCCTCTGCTTGTGGACATGTTAAAACCACAACCAAAACTATAACCACACTCCCACTAAGGGCCCGGGCTTATTTCTCACACTTAAGCTAGTAAGGTAGCTCACCTCAGGAGAGTTCCTGGCAATGAGAGGCGAGAGCTGATCATATTGTCTCACACTGAACCCGATGTTTTTATTTCTGATTAAAGAACCAAGATTGTGAAGGAATACAAATATCAAGGGCTTTTTCCATGGAATCTGGTTCCACAGTCGGGCATGTTGGCTGGTTGGTTTGTTGATGATTCAACAGCGTTGTTTGTGTGTCTGTGTGTGTAAGCCATTGACTTTGACTTTGACTTTGAGATAAGGATCCAATTCTTTGGTGGCAAAAGCATGACCAAACATTCCCAGCCCTAAGCAGTGTTCACACGAAATGTTGTTTTAATGTCTGACATTGACAAATGTGATATTTAAAATGTAATGGTTGAACGGAGAGGGACAGAGAGAAGTGGAGCCTTGGAAACTTGGCGCAGGTGTAAGTGAAGACAGGTGTAAGCCAGTTTAATGACCCTATTATGATTTCTTTTTTTTTGACACTTTATTTTTTACAAAGTTTTTTCACAGATACAGAGGAACAGAAAAGTAAACAAACACACAAGACTGACAGAAAATAATATAAAAACAAAAAACTTGAACATGCTGGATTGCATTGATTCCACAAAGTGATCCTGAGACATATACAGTTTTCAAACATCAACCTGTCATTGACATTTAAATAGAGTCCATTTCACCCATTTCTCTTCACATTGCTCTGCCTGTACTCTTAATCTGTGTGTTAGTTGTTCCATCACATACATCTCACTCACAATTTTCAGCCATTCATCTCGAGTTGGGGGACCTGGTTTATACCATCTTTTTGTAATGGCTTTTTTGCAGGCCGCTATCAAGATTTTGAACAAGTATCTGTCTGTTCTTGCCACAATATTTCCAGCCATATTACCAAAATACAGTACTATACATGAATTAGGTACTTCGTAACCCAGGATGTTGGCCAAAATCAAGTGCACATCTTCCCAAAACTGAACAATGTCTGGGCAGAGCCAGAAGACATGAGCATGATTCACATTTACAGCACCACATTCTCTCCAACATGGTTGGGACACTGATACAAATTTGCTCCTAAGTTTGGGAGTGATAAAAAAATCTTATTATATTCTTCCAACAGTGTTCTCTCCATGTACGTGATGATGCAGTAGATTGCTGGGTTCTCCATATATGCAGCCAATCATCCTCAGAAATATTCACACCCAACTCTTTTTCCCATTTCTGCTTGACATATAGGGTTGAATTCCCTTTACTCTCCATTAATTGCTGATACAATGCAGATATTATTCTGTACCTCCCTGAGTTGTATGTTCCTATTACAATTGAAATTACACCATTTTTGTCCTGGTTTGTATTTGGTTTTACCTCCCTCTCAAAGTAGTCCCTTAGTTGCAAATATCTGAAGTGATCCTGGTTATACAATGCAAACTTTTCTTTCATCTGCTGAAAACTCATGAAATTACCATCTTTTGTTACTGTACATCAAGAATGATTACAAATATTATAACAAGTTGATATGAAGTTGTTGAGTTGAAAGTTTGAAAGTTGAGTTGATACAAATATATCTGAATAAGTAATGAAAAGGCATTTGATAATGTACTTAACAATATTGCTGTCAGAATGAACATGAGCTCATACAGCATTTTGGCAGAAGGAAGTGCACGTTGCGCCATCTCTGTTCTTGGCAATGAGAGGCCAGAGCTGGTAATATTGCCAATATAAAGAGAGCGGTTCGTTCTTTTGTATTCATGACTGGTATTTAGGACAAATTCCTCTTGAACCTGCATGTACTGACTGACCTGGGGTGAAGTGCTTTCATTAAAAACAAAGCAAATATTTCACACAAGGAAGTTCAAAGCACGCAATAAAGTGTGAGTGTGTGTGAGTGTGAGTGTGTGTGTGTGTGTGTGTGTGTGTATGTGTTTGTGTGTGAGAGAGAGAGATTTCGCATTCAAGAACGATTACAAATAGTATAAGTAAACTAGAATATGCATTTCATGGAGGAAATACCAGTGCATGAAATGCAAAAGTTAATAAAGGAAGAAGAAAGGAAAGAAGAGTGAACAAGAGTGAAAGAAGAAACGAAAAGAAGAGTGAACAAGAGTGACTATGGATAAAGAAAGTAAAGAGTGAAGAGGGAAAATACTGAAATAAGGACAGAAAATGGAGTGAAGCAGAGAGATGGAGTGTGAGGGAGGATGGAGGACTGTAAAGTCAAAGAAGGCTGACAAAAAAGTAGAAAAAAGAGTAGGAATGGATGGACAGAGTAATTGAAAGAAGAAATGAAAGAAGAGTGAACGGGAGTGAGAGAATTAATCTGCCTATGAGAGAATGAATCGGACTCTCACAGACTGTGTGAGACTGATCCTTCTGCAGAAAATCTTTTTGTAATATAGCTTTCTCTGATGCATATTCACACCTCTGCTAATATATAATTTAGCTAACATTACTGTGGAAACATCAAAACACATTTTTGAACTGGAGCCAGGAACATTGTTTTCCACAGAACTCATTATATGGATGGGACATTCGCTGGAAGCCAGTAGGGTTTTTGGAACGTTGGAACTTGTCTGACCCGACTAGAAGGTTTTGCCAAGGGCTTTTTCCATGGAATCTGGTTCCACAGTCGGGCATGTTGGCTGGTTGGTTTGTTGATGATTCAACAGCGTTGTTTGTGTGTCTGTGTGTGTAAGCCATTGACTTTGACTTTGACTTTGAGATAAGGATCCAATTCTTTGGTGGCAAAAGCATGACCAAACATTCCCAGCCCTAAGCAGTGTTCACACGAAATGTTGTTTTAATGTCTGACATTGACAAATGTGATATTTAAAATGTAATGGTTGAACGGAGAGGGACAGAGAGAAGTGGAGCCTTGGAAACTTGGCGCAGGTGTAAGTGAAGACAGGTGTAAGCCAGTTTAATGACCCTATTATGATTTCTTTTTTTTTTGACACTTTATTTTTTACAAAGTTTTTTCACAGATACAGAGGAACAGAAAAGTAAACAAACACACAAGACTGACAGAAAATAATATAAAAACAAAAAACTTGAACATGCTGGATTGCATTGATTCCACAAAGTGATCCTGAGACATATACAGTTTTCAAACATCAACCTGTCATTGACATTTAAATAGAGTCCATTTCACCCATTTCTCTTCACATTGCTCTGCCTGTACTCTTAATCTGTGTGTTAGTTGTTCCATCACATACATCTCACTCACAATTTTCAGCCATTCATCTCGAGTTGGGGGACCTGGTTTATACCATCTTTTTGTAATGGCTTTTTTGCAGGCCGCTATCAAGATTTTGAACAAGTATCTGTCTGTTCTTGCCACAATATTTCCAGCCATATTACCAAAATACAGTACTATACATGAATTAGGTACTTCGTAACCCAGGATGTTGGCCAAAATCAAGTAATCACCATCATAAAGACATGCATTGCATCGTATGAATATGAATGAATGTTGGTGGTGGTCGGAGGGGCCGTTGGGGCTGATTGGCAGCCACGCTTCTGTCAGTCTGCCCCAGGGCAGCTGTGGCTACTGAGGTAGCTTACCACCACCGGTATGACTCTGTATGAATGACAACTGGACTCTGGACTCTGTAAAGCGACTTCGGGTATATAGAGAAGCGCTATATAAGATTGAATTGATTGATTGATTGAACATAGTTGAGGACAGTGGGCTGATTGAGGTGATTCGAATTGCTTCAGGGGAAATTCTTACGATTTACCGTCGAGGGGCACCATTGTGTTTAAAAAAAATACAATTAAACAACAGTTTCTAAAATACAAGCTGTGTGAAGTGATTACTTGTTTATTTATAAGATTTAGTCTTGAGAAGAAAAACAAACTTTTAATCGCGATTAATTAATATAAAAATGTGCGATTAATTAGTTGATTTTTTTAATCACTTGACAGCCCTAATATATATATATATATATATAAAAAAAATTATATTATTATATATACATATGGAAATATACATATTTGACATATCCCTTGCTCATAAACATTCACTACATACACCTCACCACACAATATAAGTTTTTCCCACTGTTTATTTCAAATTTTCCTCTTCCCTCCTTCTTTTCTTTTCTTCTTCTTCTCTTTCTTTCCTCCTCTCCTTCTTCTTCTCCTTTCTGGATTAACTACATGGCAAATATGAACGGGACATAAAACAGTTGAATAAGAATACGAAGTATAAACGCTGTGCCCATGCCCTGGGTACACACAAGGGAATATAACTTTAACTTTTCCCCATGTGTGTAAACCTCTCTTCGCTCCTAACCCTAACCCTAACCATAAGCCGCACCCAGATGGCGATGCTGTGCAATAACAAAGACACACAGAAGGTCTCGCTGCTGTCTGCTGGAGAACAGGCATCAACAGGAAGCATGGAGGAATGGTGGAAAGAGGACAAAGTAATGGCCAACTACATTTACATTTACATTTAGTCATTTAGCAGACGCTTTTGTCCAAAGCGACGTACAAGGGAGAGAACAGTCAAGCTAAGAGCAATAAAAAAAGCATGGTGTAACAATAAATACTACTTTACATGAGAATTAGAAAAACAACGACCTAGAAAAAAGGAAAAAGAAGTGCAGGAATGTAACTGCTGAAGTGCAAGTTAAGCGCTAGTCAGGTGCCAGTTAGGAGGGGAGGTGCTCTCTGAAGAGTTGGGTCTTCAAAAGCTTCTTGAAGGTAGAGAGGGACGCCCCTGCTCTGGTAGTACTAGGCAGTTCGTTCCACCAACGTGGAACTACAAATGAAAATAGTCTGGATTGCCGTGCTTGCACGGACGGCAGTGCCAAACGACGCTCACTAGACGAGCGCAGCGTCCTGGGTGTAACATTTGCCCTTACAAGAGCATTTAGGTAGGTGGGAGCAGAACCAGTAAGCACTCTGTAGGCAAGCATAAGTGACTTGAACTTAATGCGAGCAGCTACTGGCAGCCAGTGGAGCTCGATGAGTAGCGGGGTGAGGTGTGCCCTTTTCGGTTGGTTGAACACCAGACGCGCCGCCGCGTTCTGGATCATCTGTAGTGGTTTCACCATGCAAGCCGGCAGGCCCGTTAGGAGGGCGTTGCAGTAGTCAAGGCGGGAGCTCACCAAGGTTTGCACCAGCAGCTGGGTGGCATACTGGGTTAGGTACGGCCTGATTTTGCGGATGTTGTATAGCGCAAAGCGGCACGACCTGGAGACAGAGGCGATGTGGGCCGTGAAGGTCAGTTGGTCATCAATAATGACCCGAGGTTTCTTGCTGTTTTGGATGGAGCAAGAGATAAAGAGTCAGTATTGATCTTGATGTTGTGGTGGATGACCTGTTTGGCTGGGAAGACCATCAGTTCCGTTTTGGCCAGGTTCAGCTGAAGGTGGTGATTTTTCATCCATGTGGATATATCAGCGAGACAGTCCGAAATCCGCGCCGAGACCGTGGTGTCCTCAGGAGGGAAAGACAGAAACAGTTGAGTATCATCGGCATAACAGTGGTAGGAAAAACCATGCGAGCGGATGATAGGGCCCAACGAGGGCCATGAGAGACTCTGAACAAGGTAAAACAGACCCCATCATACACGAGGAAGATCTGGATGTCTTGTTCACCTACGTCTAAGATGTGGATGTGTACTCTGTCTGTCTCAATGAGACCTGAACAATAAGCATGTGAACCCCTTCTCCCCCAGATAGCATCCTGCTACCACCCTTTGTCCTGGTATCACCCCCCTCCCCCCATAGGTGAACCCCCTCCATCCCACTGTCTCCCCTTCCTGCAATCACCTGTAAGGTGTGGTCTCCCCTCCCCTCTTGTATTCTACCTGACTGAAATATATACAGACGTGGACAAAATTGTTGGTACCCTTCCGTTAAAGAAAGAAAAACCCACAATGGTCACTGAAATAACTTGAAACTGACAAGCTCCAGTTTTGTCTCATCTGTCCAAAGGACATTCTCCCAGAAGCCCTGTGGCTTGTCAATATGCATTTTGGTAAATTCCAGTCTCGCTTTTATATGATTTGCTTTCAACCAACAGTGGTGTCCTCCTCGGTCGACTTTGGCTCAAACAGCGACGTATGGTGCGATCTGACACTGATGTACCTTGACCTTGGAGTTCCCCTCTAATCTCGTTGGAAGTTGTTCTGGGCTCTTTGGTTACCATTCGTATTATCAGTCTCTTCAATTTGTCATCAATTTTCCTCTTGCGGCCAGACCCAGGGAGGTTGGCTACAGTCCCCTGGACCTTAAACTTCTGAATAATATGTGCAACTGTAGTCACAGGAATATCAAGCTGCTTGGAGATGGTCTTATAGCCTTTAGCTTTAACATGCTTGTCTATAATTTTCTTTCTAATCTCCTGAAACAACCCTGTCCTTAGCTTTCTGTGGTCCATGTTCAGTGTGGTACACATCATGATACCAAACACCACAGTGACTACTTTTCACCCTTTAAAAAGGCAGACTGACTGATTACAAGTTTGAAGACACCTGTAATGCTAATTAAAGGACACACCTTAGTTTGACATGTCCCTATGGTCAAATTATTTGCAATCTTTTCTAGGGGTACCATCATTTTTGTCCAGGCCAGTTTGATTCTTTTTTTTAAATTATTATTCTGTTGAACCACAATTCAAAAGCGATGTCTGATTTTCATTAGTTAACTTTCAGTACATTTTTATTTATTATTACTTTTGTCAGTTTCAAGTTATTTCAGTGACCATTGTGGCTTTTTCTTCCTTTAGCGTAAGGGTACCAACACTTTTGTCCACGTCTGTAACTGCCAACAAAGTCTACAATCAGGTAGGCCATTCTCTGAGCAGCTGTTGAGAGGGGGTCTCCACGCTGAAATAAACTCCAGGATCCTGACTGCGTCCTCCGGTCCGTTCTTTGGCATGCTCATTTAGATTATGTCGCCCTGAAGTCCGTGACAGTAAGTAATTGTTGTATTTTTTATAATTTGGTCATGAGTATCATAGTGGTTATACTGATTGTTAAAATTCATCACACAGATTATTGTAGAGGATCTGGTAAGGCCAGTAAAGCTGTGCAAAGAAGACGCGGACTGAAAACCCCATTCAGAGTGACTAATTGTGTAATAAAGCTACATAGTGTAATACCAGGCATACCTGGCGTGCTGTGGCACAGGCGCCATTCTCCATATCAGTGTGCCACCAAAATGATTTTGTTATTTAACCATTAAAAACACACATTTAAAATATAAATCTGATAGAGAAAATATGAAACCCTGACTTTAATCAAGTATGTATGTGTGTTAATCATATGCCTTTGTTAGCTGAAACATGACTTTTCTCTTTCTGTATATCTTTGATTCTTAAGTGCTGATATTTCTAACTCTGTGTTTGTGCTTAAAAGTGTACCTTCTGTGTGTGTGTGTATGTAAGCAAGGGCTGATAAGAACCAGTAGTCCTTCTTTTCTGCCCTTCTGATGCATTACGTAGCACAAAGCATAGCAAGATGACCTCGGATGTGAGAGACCCACCACGTGGTTATCTGTAGTGCTTTGGCATCAGAGAACGCTAACTTCATTCTATATAAACCTTGTGTGATGTGTTTGTGTGCTTCTCTCTTTTTCTGCTGCAGTTTAGGAGTGAGCCCGGGCTCTCTCTCTCTCTCTCTCATCCTCCAGGAGTGAGTGAGCCCATGTCTCTCTCTTGTCTTGAGTGAGCCTGACAAGCTTGTATAATTATGGCGTCAGAGTTAGATAAATTTTAACATATAAACCCTGTGCAATGTTTATGAAATTGCTTCAATCTCATCCTTGTGCTGTGGGTGAGCCCGATGTGTGTGTGTGTGTGTGTGTGTGTGTGTGTTTGTGTGTGTGTGTTCTTGCGCTGTGAGTGAGCCAGATGTATGTGTGCGTGCGTGTGTTCTTGAGCTGTGAGTGAGCCCAACCCTGTTGTTGAATAAATATACTGATCTACAACTCTGGAATCCTAAGGTCACTTGAGTGGATTTTCACCAAACAAAATCCTTGCGAGTTTAAGATGAAAGAAAGGATTTCCATTAAATGGTCATATTTGACTGGAACATAACATGAGAGTTATTGAGAGTGATTCCACAATACAGTCATATTATTTAATCTGGCTTTATTTTATTCTTATGGCAGCCTACTGATTATACACAAATACAGCATTGAATCAAGTTTAAATCAGTTATCAGTGTATTTTGTGTTTGTTTGTTTTTGCTGTTTCTTGGCTAAATGTCTCTTAGAGGTTCATTTTGCCATCCTCGTCCATCCAGATGTCTTCCCCGGGCTTTTGGAGCCTGATGCTGCCGTCTTCTGCCACAATGTAGGACCTGTCGCAGCAAAATTTGAAATTCTCAGTGATGGTCTTCACTCTTTCGTCACAGTCGGAGGAGCCCTCCATAAAGACACTGATGTACATGGTCTCCTCTGCTGCGAACCAGGTGGCACTATTTGCCGGGATGCGTAAGAAATCGATATGGGAATCAGGTATGAATTTCATCTTTTCTCCAACTGTCTTCACCAGCTCGGTTTGCACGATCGTATCCACATTGTAGTACAAACGAATTGGGGACCCTGTGGCGTTGGCCACATGCGTCTTTGGGCGTGGTACGCCACTCCTCATAGTGATGTTTGTGGTTGAATGGCTATTCCCCATTATTGATTTCAGAGACAAAGATCTGTGGAGCAAGTGTGAAACAGACAGTGATGGTGTTTAGATTCCTTAAGAAAACACTTATGTACCCATAATCACAAATAGAAATGTTTCCTGATGTAACCTAAACAAGTCCCCCTATTATATTGCAAAATGGTATAAAATGTATAAGAAGGCAATTTTAAAATGGTGCCAATAGCAATTCTAACAAAGTCAGGCCTTCAAAACAACAATGTCAACAACAGTTATAGTCACATTCACCATTGAAAACATTCCAACAATAACTGATTTTGCGAGGGCGAAACCATGTTCCTCACAAACCTGCCCAAACTATATAGTCAATGGTGGCAAACTATAAAGTCTCAAAGGTGGCATGAACTCGTTCAACATTGTTCATTGAACAAACAGGGTATGGACACCAAGTCATTCTTTTACATATGCTGTATGCAAAGGCAACTTAAGAAACAATGATTTGTTGGAACAAATGCGCAAATAGACATTTCTAACAATGGCAAATTCATGAGTTTGAATGATCTGTTTGGTGTGGTGTTAGCTCTATGTGTGTACCCATGTGCTTACACACTCGCCAGCCAAGATAAACCACTTTAGATTTATATGTAGTGGTGTACAATGAGGACTGTCACCGTTAAAAGTACAACAAAAGTCTGTGGCATCCGCCATTAGGAGGGGACGCGCCTATGAAACATGGCATCACACCTTCCCTATTCCCCACGATAATGTTAACACTTCCAGTGAAAATATGGTAATTCTAAGAAACAAATTCAAATATTTACAAGTTTGGCAAGAAAAGAACACATAATCTCTCCAGTGTCCTGTCTGTGGTTTGTGGAAGAAAAAACTTTTCTTTAACTCACCTCAGAAGAGTATGCTGATAGTGCTGATAGTGGTGCTGTTCTCCAACCTTCAGTAGGAAAGTGAGGTCTACTCCACTGCCTGAGTCTTTTTAAGAGCAGAGGCTGGAGGGAGCACCACCATTCAAAGCCTTCTACAAGTGGTTATACTGGTTCTTCATACTTCTAAAGACAGGCTGTCACAACTGCATGATCACTTGTGCACTCATCTGTGATGCTGTGAAGATTTTTATTAGGCCAGTGTCTTTCAAGAAGTCAAACAGAACAGGACAAAGTTATCGTTAACTATAATAATTCTGCCCACAAATGAGCAGCCTCTGCTTGTGGACATGTTAAAACCACAACCAAAACTATAACCACACTCCCACTAAGGGCCCGGGCTTATTTCTCACACTTAAGCTAGTAAGGTAGCTCACCTCAGGAGAGTTCCTGGCAATGAGAGGCGAGAGCTGATCATATTGTCTCACACTGAACCCGATGTTTTATTTCTGATTAAAGAACCAAGATTGTGAAGGAATACAAATATCAAGGGCTTTTTCCATGGAATCTGGTTCCACAGTCGGGCATGTTGGCTGGTTGGTTTGTTGATGATTCAACAGCGTTGTTTGTGTGTCTGTGTGTGTAAGCCATTGACTTTGACTTTGACTTTGAGATAAGGATCCAATTCTTTGGTGGCAAAAGCATGACCAAACATTCCCAGCCCTAAGCAGTGTTCACACGAAATGTTGTTTTAATGTCTGACATTGACAAATGTGATATTTAAAATGTAATGGTTGAACGGAGAGGGACAGAGAGAAGTGGAGCCTTGGAAACTTGGCGCAGGTGTAAGTGAAGACAGGTGTAAGCCAGTTTAATGACCCTATTATGATTTCTTTTTTTTTGACACTTTATTTTTTACAAAGTTTTTTCACAGATACAGAGGCAACAGAAAAGTAAACAAACACACAAGACTGACAGAAAATAATATAAAACAAAAACTTGAACATGCTGGATTGCATTGATTCCACAAAGTGATCCTGAGACATATACAGTTTTCAAACATCAACCTGTCATTGACATTTAAATAGAGTCCATTTCACCCATTTCTCTTCACATTGCTCTGCCTGTACTCTTAATCTGTGTGTTAGTTGTTCCATCACATACATCTCACTCACAATTTTCAGCCATTCATCTCGAGTTGGGGGACCTGGTTTATACCATCTTTTTGTAATGGCTTTTTTGCAGGCCGCTATCAAGATTTTGAACAAGTATCTGTCTGTTCTTGCCACAATATTTCCAGCCATATTACCAAAATACAGTACTATACATGAATTAGGTACTTCGTAACCCAGGATGTTGGCCAAATCAAGTGCACATCTTCCCAAAACTGAACAATGTCTGGGCAGAGCCAGAAGACATGAGCATGATTCACATTTACAGCACCACATTCTCTCCAACATGGTTGGGACACTGATACAAATTTGCTCCTAAGTTTGGGAGTGATAAAAAAATCTTATTATATTCTTCCAACAGTGTTCTCTCCATGTACGTGATGATGCAGTAGATTGCTGGGTTCTCCATATATGCAGCCAATCATCCTCAGAAATATTCACACCCAACTCTTTTTCCCATTTCTGCTTGACATATAGGGTTGAATTCCCTTTACTCTCCATTAATTGCTGATACAATGCAGATATTATTCTGTACCTCCCTGAGTTGTATGTTCCTATTACAATTGAAATTACACCATTTTTGTCCTGGTTTGTATTTGGTTTTACCTCCCTCTCAAAGTAGTCCCTTAGTTGCAAATATCTGAAGTGATCCTGGTTATACAATGCAAACTTTTCTTTCATCTGCTGAAAACTCATGAAATTACCATCTTTTGTTACTGTACATCAAGAATGATTACAAATATTATAACAAGTTGATATGAAGTTGTTGAGTTGAAAGTTTGAAAGTTGAGTTGATACAAATATATCTGAATAAGTAATGAAAAGGCATTTGATAATGTACTTAACAATATTGCTGTCAGAATGAACATGAGCTCATACAGCATTTTGGCAGAAGGAAGTGCACGTTGCGCCATCTCTGTTCTTGGCAATGAGAGGCCAGAGCTGGTAATATTGCCAATATAAAGAGAGCGGTTCGTTCTTTTGTATTCATGACTGGTATTTAGGACAAATTCCTCTTGAACCTGCATGTACTGACTGACCTGGGGTGAAGTGCTTTCATTAAAAACAAAGCAAATATTTCACACAAGGAAGTTCAAAGCACGCAATAAAGTGTGAGTGTGTGTGAGTGTGAGTGTGTGTGTGTGTGTGTGTGTGTGTATGTGTTTGTGTGTGAGAGAGAGAGATTTCGCATTCAAGAACGATTACAAATAGTATAAGTAAACTAGAATATGCATTTCATGGAGGAAATACCAGTGCATGAAATGCAAAAGTTAATAAAGGAAGAAGAAAGGAAAGAAGAGTGAACAAGAGTGAAAGAAGAAACGAAAAGAAGAGTGAACAAGAGTGACTATGGATAAAGAAAGTAAAGAGTGAAGAGGGAAAATACTGAAATAAGGACAGAAAATGGAGTGAAGCAGAGAGATGGAGTGTGAGGGAGGATGGAGGACTGTAAAGTCAAAGAAGGCTGACAAAAAAGTAGAAAAAAGAGTAGGAATGGATGGACAGAGTAATTGAAAGAAGAAATGAAAGAAGAGTGAACGGGAGTGAGAGAATTAATCTGCCTATGAGAGAATGAATCGGACTCTCACAGACTGTGTGAGACTGATCCTTCTGCAGAAAATCTTTTTGTAATATAGCTTTCTCTGATGCATATTCACACCTCTGCTAATATATAATTTAGCTAACATTACTGTGGAAACATCAAAACACATTTTTGAACTGGAGCCAGGAACATTGTTTTCCACAGAACTCATTATATGGATGGGACATTCGCTGGAAGCCAGTAGGGTTTTTGGAACGTTGGAACTTGTCTGACCCGACTAGAAGGTTTTGCCAAGGGCTTTTTCCATGGAATCTGGTTCCACAGTCGGGCATGTTGGCTGGTTGGTTTGTTGATGATTCAACAGCGTTGTTTGTGTGTCTGTGTGTGTAAGCCATTGACTTTGACTTTGACTTTGAGATAAGGATCCAATTCTTTGGTGGCAAAAGCATGACCAAACATTCCCAGCCCTAAGCAGTGTTCACACGAAATGTTGTTTTAATGTCTGACATTGACAAATGTGATATTTAAAATGTAATGGTTGAACGGAGAGGGACAGAGAGAAGTGGAGCCTTGGAAACTTGGCGCAGGTGTAAGTGAAGACAGGTGTAAGCCAGTTTAATGACCCTATTATGATTTCTTTTTTTTTGACACTTTATTTTTTACAAAGTTTTTTCACAGATACAGAGGAACAGAAAAGTAAACAAACACACAAGACTGACAGAAAATAATATAAAAACAAAAAACTTGAACATGCTGGATTGCATTGATTCCACAAAGTGATCCTGAGACATATACAGTTTCAAACATCAACCTGTCATTGACATTTAAATAGAGTCCATTTCACCCATTTCTCTTCACATTGCTCTGCCTGTACTCTTAATCTGTGTGTTAGTTGTTCCATCACATACATCTCACTCACAATTTTCAGCCATTCATCTCGAGTTGGGGGACCTGGTTTATACCATCTTTTTGTAATGGCTTTTTTGCAGGCCGCTATCAAGATTTTGAACAAGTATCTGTCTGTTCTTGCCACAATATTTCCAGCCATATTACCAAAATACAGTACTATACATGAATTAGGTACTTCGTAACCCAGGATGTTGGCCAAAATCAAGTAATCACCATCATAAAGACATGCATTGCATCGTATGAATATGAATGAATGTTGGTGGTGGTCGGAGGGGCCGTTGGGGCTGATTGGCAGCCACGCTTCTGTCAGTCTGCCCCAGGGCAGCTGTGGCTACTGAGGTAGCTTACCACCACCGGTATGACTCTGTATGAATGACAACTGGACTCTGGACTCTGTAAAGCGACTTCGGGTATATAGAGAAGCGCTATATAAGATTGAATTGATTGATTGATTGAACATAGTTGAGGACAGTGGGCTGATTGAGGTGATTCGAATTGCTTCAGGGGAAATTCTTACGATTTACCGTCGAGGGGCACCATTGTGTTTAAAAAAAATACAATTAAACAACAGTTTCTAAAATACAAGCTGTGTGAAGTGATTACTTGTTTATTTATAAGATTTAGTCTTGAGAAGAAAAACAAACTTTTAATCGCGATTAATTAATATAAAAATGTGCGATTAATTAGTTGATTTTTTTAATCACTTGACAGCCCTAATATATATATATATATATATAAAAAAATTATATTATTATATATACATATGGAAATATACATATTTGACATATCCCTTGCTCATAAACATTCACTACATACACCTCACCACACAATATAAGTTTTTCCCACTGTTTATTTCAAATTTTCCTCTTCCCTCCTTCTTTTCTTTTCTTCTTCTTCTCTTTCTTTCCTCCTCTCCTTCTTCTTCTCCTTTCTGGATTAACTACATGGCAAATATGAACGGGACATAAAACAGTTGAATAAGAATACGAAGTATAAACGCTGTGCCCATGCCCTGGGTACACACAAGGGAATATAACTTTAACTTTTCCCCATGTGTGTAAACCTCTCTTCGCTCCTAACCCTAACCCTAACCATAAGCCGCACCCAGATGGCGATGCTGTGCAATAACAAAGACACACAGAAGGTCTCGCTGCTGTCTGCTGGAGAACAGGCATCAACAGGAAGCATGGAGGAATGGTGGAAAGAGGACAAAGTAATGGCCAACTACATTTACATTTACATTTAGTCATTTAGCAGACGCTTTTGTCCAAAGCGACGTACAAGGGAGAGAACAGTCAAGCTAAGAGCAATAAAAAAAGCATGGTGTAACAATAAATACTACTTTACATGAGAATTAGAAAAACAACGACCTAGAAAAAAGGAAAAAGAAGTGCAGGAATGTAACTGCTGAAGTGCAAGTTAAGCGCTAGTCAGGTGCCAGTTAGGAGGGGAGGTGCTCTCTGAAGAGTTGGGTCTTCAAAAGCTTCTTGAAGGTAGAGAGGGACGCCCCTGCTCTGGTAGTACTAGGCAGTTCGTTCCACCAACGTGGAACTACAAATGAAAATAGTCTGGATTGCCGTGCTTGCACGGACGGCAGTGCCAAACGACGCTCACTAGACGAGCGCAGCGTCCTGGGTGTAACATTTGCCCTTACAAGAGCATTTAGGTAGGTGGGAGCAGAACCAGTAAGCACTCTGTAGGCAAGCATAAGTGACTTGAACTTAATGCGAGCAGCTACTGGCAGCCAGTGGAGCTCGATGAGTAGCGGGGTGAGGTGTGCCCTTTTCGGTTGGTTGAACACCAGACGCGCCGCCGCGTTCTGGATCATCTGTAGTGGTTTCACCATGCAAGCCGGCAGGCCCGTTAGGAGGGCGTTGCAGTAGTCAAGGCGGGAGCTCACCAAGGTTTGCACCAGCAGCTGGGTGGCATACTGGGTTAGGTACGGCCTGATTTTGCGGATGTTGTATAGCGCAAAGCGGCACGACCTGGAGACAGAGGCGATGTGGGCCGTGAAGGTCAGTTGGTCATCAATAATGACCCCGAGGTTTCTTGCTGTTTTGGATGGAGCAAGAGATAAAGAGTCAGTATTGATCTTGATGTTGTGGTGGATGACCTGTTTGGCTGGGAAGACCATCAGTTCCGTTTTGGCCAGGTTCAGCTGAAGGTGGTGATTTTTCATCCATGTGGATATATCAGCGAGACAGTCCGAAATCCGCGCCGAGACCGTGGTGTCCTCAGGAGGGAAAGACAGAAACAGTTGAGTATCATCGGCATAACAGTGGTAGGAAAAACCATGCGAGCGGATGATAGGGCCCAACGAGGGCCATGAGAGACTCTGAACAAGGTAAAACAGACCCCATCATACACGAGGAAGATCTGGATGTCTTGTTCACCTACGTCTAAGATGTGGATGTGTACTCTGTCTGTCTCAATGAGACCTGAACAATAAGCATGTGAACCCCTTCTCCCCCAGATAGCATCCTGCTACCACCCTTTGTCCTGGTATCACCCCCCTCCCCCCATAGGTGAACCCCCTCCATCCCACTGTCTCCCCTTCCTGCAATCACCTGTAAGGTGTGGTCTCCCCTCCCCTCTTGTATTCTACCTGACTGAAATATATACAGACGTGGACAAAATTGTTGGTACCCTTCCGTTAAAGAAAGAAAAACCCACAATGGTCACTGAAATAACTTGAAACTGACAAGCTCCAGTTTTGTCTCATCTGTCCAAAGGACATTCTCCCAGAAGCCCTGTGGCTTGTCAATATGCATTTTGGTAAATTCCAGTCTCGCTTTTATATGATTTGCTTTCAACCAACAGTGGTGTCCTCCTCGGTCGACTTTGGCTCAAACAGCGACGTATGGTGCGATCTGACACTGATGTACCTTGACCTTGGAGTTCCCCTCTAATCTCGTTGGAAGTTGTTCTGGGCTCTTTGGTTACCATTCGTATTATCAGTCTCTTCAATTTGTCATCAATTTTCCTCTTGCGGCCAGACCCAGGGAGGTTGGCTACAGTCCCCTGGACCTTAAACTTCTGAATAATATGTGCAACTGTAGTCACAGGAATATCAAGCTGCTTGGAGATGGTCTTATAGCCTTTAGCTTTAACATGCTTGTCTATAATTTTCTTTCTAATCTCCTGAAACAACCCTGTCCTTAGCTTTCTGTGGTCCATGTTCAGTGTGGTACACATCATGATACCAAACACCACAGTGACTACTTTTCACCCTTTAAAAAGGCAGACTGACTGATTACAAGTTTGAAGACACCTGTAATGCTAATTAAAGGACACACCTTAGTTTGACATGTCCCTATGGTCAAATTATTTGCAATCTTTTCTAGGGGTACCATCATTTTTGTCCAGGCCAGTTTGATTCTTTTTTTTAAATTATTATTCTGTTGAACCACAATTCAAAAGCGATGTCTGATTTTCATTAGTTAACTTTCAGTACATTTTTATTTATTATTACTTTTGTCAGTTTCAAGTTATTTCAGTGACCATTGTGGCTTTTTCTTCCTTTAGCGTAAGGGTACCAACACTTTTGTCCACGTCTGTAACTGCCAACAAAGTCTACAATCAGGTAGGCCATTCTCTGAGCAGCTGTTGAGAGGGGGTCTCCACGCTGAAATAAACTCCAGGATCCTGACTGCGTCCTCCGGTCCGTTCTTTGGCATGCTCATTTAGATTATGTCGCCCTGAAGTCCGTGACAGTAAGTAATTGTTGTATTTTTTATAATTTGGTCATGAGTATCATAGTGGTTATACTGATTGTTAAAATTCATCACACAGATTATTGTAGAGGATCTGGTAAGGCCAGTAAAGCTGTGCAAAGAAGACGCGGACTGAAAACCCCATTCAGAGTGACTAATTGTGTAATAAAGCTACATAGTGTAATACCAGGCATACCTGGCGTGCTGTGGCACAGGCGCCATTCTCCATATCAGTGTGCCACCAAAATGATTTTGTTATTTAACCATTAAAAACACACATTTAAAATATAAATCTGATAGAGAAAATATGAAACCCTGACTTTAATCAAGTATGTATGTGTGTTAATCATATGCCTTTGTTAGCTGAAACATGACTTTTCTCTTTCTGTATATCTTTGATTCTTAAGTGCTGATATTTCTAACTCTGTGTTTGTGCTTAAAAGTGTACCTTCTGTGTGTGTGTGTATGTAAGCAAGGGCTGATAAGAACCAGTAGTCCTTCTTTTCTGCCCTTCTGATGCATTACGTAGCACAAAGCATAGCAAGATGACCTCGGATGTGAGAGACCCACCACGTGGTTATCTGTAGTGCTTTGGCATCAGAGAACGCTAACTTCATTCTATATAAACCTTGTGTGATGTGTTTGTGTGCTTCTCTCTTTTCTGCTGCAGTTTAGGAGTGAGCCCGGGCTCTCTCTCTCTCTCTCTCATCCTCCAGGAGTGAGTGAGCCCATGTCTCTCTCTTGTCTTGAGTGAGCCTGACAAGCTTGTATAATTATGGCGTCAGAGTTAGATAAATTTTAACATATAAACCCTGTGCAATGTTTATGAAATTGCTTCAATCTCATCCTTGTGCTGTGGGTGAGCCCGATGTGTGTGTGTGTGTGTGTGTGTGTGTTTGTGTGTGTGTGTTCTTGCGCTGTGAGTGAGCCAGATGTATGTGTGCGTGCGTGTGTTCTTGAGCTGTGAGTGAGCCCAACCCTGTTGTTGAATAAATATACTGATCTACAACTCTGGAATCCTAAGGTCACTTGAGTGGATTTTCACCAAACAAAATCCTTGCGAGTTTAAGATGAAAGAAAGGATTTCCATTAAATGGTCATATTTGACTGGAACATAACATGAGAGTTATTGAGAGTGATTCCACAATACAGTCATATTATTTAATCTGGCTTTATTTTATTCTTATGGCAGCCTACTGATTATACACAAATACAGCATTGAATCAAGTTTAAATCAGTTATCAGTGTATTTTGTGTTTGTTTGTTTTTGCTGTTTCTTGGCTAAATGTCTCTTAGAGGTTCATTTTGCCATCCTCGTCCATCCAGATGTCTTCCCCGGGCTTTTGGAGCCTGATGCTGCCGTCTTCTGCCACAATGTAGGACCTGTCGCAGCAAAATTTGAAATTCTCAGTGATGGTCTTCACTCTTTCGTCACAGTCGGAGGAGCCCTCCATAAAGACACTGATGTACATGGTCTCCTCTGCTGCGAACCAGGTGGCACTATTTGCCGGGATGCGTAAGAAATCGATATGGGAATCAGGTATGAATTTCATCTTTTCTCCAACTGTCTTCACCAGCTCGGTTTGCACGATCGTATCCACATTGTAGTACAAACGAATTGGGGACCCTGTGGCGTTGGCCACATGCGTCTTTGGGCGTGGTACGCCACTCCTCATAGTGATGTTTGTGGTTGAATGGCTATTCCCCATTATTGATTTCAGAGACAAAGATCTGTGGAGCAAGTGTGAAACAGACAGTGATGGTGTTTAGATTCCTTAAGAAAACACTTATGTACCCATAATCACAAATAGAAATGTTTCCTGATGTAACCTAAACAAGTCCCCCTATTATATTGCAAAATGGTATAAAATGTATAAGAAGGCAATTTTAAAATGGTGCCAATAGCAATTCTAACAAAGTCAGGCCTTCAAAACAACAATGTCAACAACAGTTATAGGTCACATTCACCATTGAAAACATTCCAACAATAACTGATTTTGCGAGGGCGAAACCATGTTCCTCACAAACCTGCCCAAACTATATAGTCAATGGTGGCAAACTATAAAGTCTCAAAGGTGGCATGAACTCGTTCAACATTGTTCATTGAACAAACAGGGTATGGACACCAAGTCATTCTTTTACATATGCTGTATGCAAAGGCAACTTAAGAAACAATGATTTGTTGGAACAAATGCGCAAATAGACATTTCTAACAATGGCAAATTCATGAGTTTGAATGATCTGTTTGGTGTGGTGTTAGCTCTATGTGTGTACCCATGTGCTTACACACTCGCCAGCCAAGATAAACCACTTTAGATTTATATGTAGTGGTGTACAATGAGGACTGTCACCGTTAAAAGTACAACAAAAGTCTGTGGCATCCGCCATTAGGAGGGGACGCGCCTATGAAACATGGCATCACACTTTCCCTATTCCCCACGATAATGTTAACACTTCCAGTGAAAATATGGTAATTCTAAGAAACAAATTCAAATATTTACAAGTTTGGCAAGAAAAGAACACATAATCTCTCCAGTGTCCTGTCTGTGGTTTGTGGAAGAAAAAACTTTTCTTTAACTCACCTCAGAAGAGTATGCTGATAGTGCTGATAGTGGTGCTGTTCTCCAACCTTCAGTAGGAAAGTGAGGTCTACTCCACTGCCTGAGTCTTTTTAAGAGCAGAGGCTGGAGGGAGCACCACCATTCAAAGCCTTCTACAAGTGGTTATACTGGTTCTTCATACTTCTAGAGACAGGCTGTCACAACTGCATGATCACTTGTGCACTCATCTGTGATGCTGTGAAGATTTTTATTAGGCCAGTGTCTTTCAAGAAGTCAAACAGAACAGGACAAAGTTATCGTTAACTATAATAATTCTGCCCACAAATGAGCAGCCTCTGCTTGTGGACATGTTAAAACCACAACCAAAACTATAACCACACTCCCACTAAGGGCCCGGGCTTATTTCTCACACTTAAGCTAGTAAAGTAGCTCACCTCAGGAGAGTTCCTGGCAATGAGAGGCGAGAGCTGATCATATTGTCTCACACTGAACCCGATGTTTTTATTTCTGATTAAAGAACCAAGATTGTGAAGGAATACAAATATCAAGGGCTTTTTCCATGGAATCTGGTTCCACAGTCGGGCATGTTGGCTGGTTGGTTTGTTGATGATTCAACAGCGTTGTTTGTGTGTCTGTTTGTGTAAGCCATTGACTTTGACTTTGACTTTGAGATAAGGATCCAATTCTTTGGTGGCAAAAGCATGACCAAACATTCCCAGCCCTAAGCAGTGTTCACACGAAATGTTGTTTTAATGTCTGACATTGACAAATGTGATATTTAAAATGTAATGGTTGAACGGAGAGGGACAGAGAGAAGTGGAGCCTTGGAAACTTGGCGCAGGTGTAAGTGAAGACAGGTGTAAGCCAGTTTAATGACCCTATTATGATTTCTTTTTTTTTTGACACTTTATTTTTTACAAAGTTTTTTCACAGATACAGAGGCACAGAAAAGTAAACAAACACACAAGACTGACAGAAAATAATATAAAAACAAAAAACTTGAACATGCTGGATTGCATTGATTCCACAAAGTGATCCTGAGACATATACAGTTTTCAAACATCAACCTGTCATTGACATTTAAATAGAGTCCATTTCACCCATTACTCTTCACATTGCTCTGCCTGTACTCTTAATCTGTGTGTTAGTTGTTCCATCACATACATCTCACTCACAATTTTCAGCCATTCATCTCGAGTTGGGGGACCTGGTTTATACCATCTTTTTGTAATGGCTTTTTTGCAGGCCGCTATCAAGATTTTGAACAAGTATCTGTCTGTTCTTGCCACAATATTTCCAGCCATATTACCAAAATACAGTACTATACATGAATTAGGTACTTCGTAACCCAGGATGTTGGCCAAAATCAAGTGCACATCTTCCCAAAACTGAACAATGTCTGGGCAGAGCCAGAAGACATGAGCATGATTCACATTTACAGCACCACATTCTCTCCAACATGGTTGGGACACTGATACAAATTTGCTCCTAAGTTTGGGAGTGATAAAAAAATCTTATTATATTCTTCCAACAGTGTTCTCTCCATGTACGTGATGATGCAGTAGATTGCTGGGTTCTCCATATATGCAGCCAATCATCCTCAGAAATATTCACACCCAACTCTTTTTCCCATTTCTGCTTGACATATAGGGTTGAATTCCCTTTACTCTCCATTAATTGCTGATACAATGCAGATATTATTCTGTACCTCCCTGAGTTGTATGTTCCTATTACAATTGAAATTACACCATTTTTGTCCTGGTTTGTATTTGGTTTTACCTCCCTCTCAAAGTAGTCCCTTAGTTGCAAATATCTGAAGTGATCCTAGTTATACAATGCAAACTTTTCTTTCATCTGCTGAAAACTCATGAAATTACCATCTTTTGTTACTGTACATCAAGAATGATTACAAATATTATAACAAGTTGATATGAAGTTGTTGAGTTGAAAGTTTGAAAGTTGAGTTGATACAAATATATCTGAATAAGTAATGAAAAGGCATTTGATAATGTACTTAACAATATTGCTGTCAGAATGAACATGAGCTCATACAGCATTTTGGCAGAAGGAAGTGCACGTTGCGCCATCTCTGTTCTTGGCAATGAGAGGCCAGAGCTGGTAATATTGCCAATATAAAGAGAGCGGTTCGTTCTTTTGTATTCATGACTGGTATTTAGGACAAATTCCTCTTGAACCTGCATGTACTGACTGACCTGGGGTGAAGTGCTTTCATTAAAAACAAAGCAAATATTTCACACAAGGAAGTTCAAAGCACGCAATAAAGTGTGAGTGTGTGTGAGTGTGTGTGTGTGTGTGTGTGTGTGTGTGTGTGTGTATGTGTTTGTGTGTGAGAGAGAGAGATTTCGCATTCAAGAACGATTACAAATAGTATAAGTAAACTAGAATATGCATTTCATGGAGGAAATACCAGTGCATGAAATGCAAAAGTTAATAAAGGAAGAAGAAAGGAAAGAAGAGTGAACAAGAGTGAAAGAAGAAACGAAAAGAAGAGTGAACAAGAGTGACTATGGATAAAGAAAGTAAAGAGTGAAGAGGGAAAATACTGAAATAAGGACAGAAAATGGAGTGAAGCAGAGAGATGGAGTGTGAGGGAGGATGGAGGACTGTAAAGTCAAAGAAGGCTGACAAAAAAGTAGAAAAAAGAGTAGGAATGGATGGACAGAGTAATTGAAAGAAGAAATGAAAGAAGAGTGAACGGGAGTGAGAGAATTAATCTGCCTATGAGAGAATGAATCGGACTCTCACAGACTGTGTGAGACTGATCCTTCTGCAGAAAATCTTTTTGTAATATAGCTTTCTCTGATGCATATTCACACCTCTGCTAATATATAATTTAGCTAACATTACTCTGGAAACATCAAAACACATTTTTGAACTGGAGCCAGGAACATTGTTTTCCACAGAACTCATTATATGGATGGGACATTCGCTGGAAGCCAGTAGGGTTTTTGGAACGTTGGAACTTGTCTGACCCGACTAGAAGGTTTTGCCAAGGGCTTTTTCCATGGAATCTGGTTCCACAGTCGGGCATGTTGGCTGGTTGGTTTGTTGATGATTCAACAGCGTTGTTTGTGTGTCTGTGTGTGTAAGCCATTGACTTTGACTTTGACTTTGAGATAAGGATCCAATTCTTTGGTGGCAAAAGCATGACCAAACATTCCCAGCCCTAAGCAGTGTTCACACGAAATGTTGTTTTAATGTCTGACATTGACAAATGTGATATTTAAAATGTAATGGTTGAACGGAGAGGGACAGAGAGAAGTGGAGCCTTGGAAACTTGGCGCAGGTGTAAGTGAAGACAGGTGTAAGCCAGTTTAATGACCCTATTATGATTTCTTTTTTTTTTGACACTTTATTTTTTACAAAGTTTTTTCACAGATACAGAGGAACAGAAAAGTAAACAAACACACAAGACTGACAGAAAATAATATAAAAACAAAAATCTTGAACATGCTGGATTGCATTGATTCCACAAAGTGATCCTGAGACATATACAGTTTTCAAACATCAACCTGTCATTGACATTTAAATAGAGTCCATTTCACCCATTTCTCTTCACATTGCTCTGCCTGTACTCTTAATCTGTGTGTTAGTTGTTCCATCACATACATCTCACTCACAATTTTCAGCCATTCATCTCGAGTTGGGGGACCTGGTTTATACCATCTTTTTGTAATGGCTTTTTTGCAGGCCGCTATCAAGATTTTGAACAAGTATCTGTCTGTTCTTGCCACAATATTTCCAGCCATATTACCAAAATACAGTACTATACATGAATTAGGTACTTCGTAACCCAGGATGTTGGCCAAAATCAAGTGCACATCTTCCCAAAACTGAACAATGTCTGGGCAGAGCCAGAAGACATGAGCATGATTCACATTTACAGCACCACATTCTCTCCAACATGGTTGGGACACTGATACAAATTTGCTCCTAAGTTTGGGAGTGATAAAAAAATCTTATTATATTCTTCCAACAGTGTTTTCTCCATGTACGTGATGATGCAGTAGATTGCTGGGTTCTCCATATATGCAGCCAATCATCCTCAGAAATATTCACACCCAACTCTTTTTCCCATTTCTGCTTGACATATAGGGTTGAATTCCCTTTACTCTCCATTAATTGCTGATACAATGCAGATATTATTCTGTACCTCCCTGAGTTGTATGTTCCTATTACAATTGAAATTACACCATTTTTGTCCTGGTTTGTATTTGGTTTTACCTCCCTCTCAAAGTAGTCCCTTAGTTGCAAATATCTGAAGTGATCCTGGTTATACAATGCAAACTTTTCTTTCATCTGCTGAAAACTCATGAAATTACCATCTTTTGTTACTGTACACAGTGCTGTTATTCCATTTGGTATCCATTGTTTGAATCTCTGGTCAAGAGTGTTTGGAATGAATTGTTTGTCATAGGCTGCCCACCTAAGTAGTCTGAGATCACCCTCTAATTTGTATTTACGTGTGGTGTCATACCACACTTTGAATGTAAATTGGGTGATTCTGTCCATCTGTTTAATTAAATCTTTAGCGTCCTTACCACCCCCAATGAGACTTTGGATTTCCCTTCCTTGTACATATTGTTCAAGGCTTTTCCATTTAGCCTCATAGCGTTCATCACACCAGCAAACTATAGGTCTAATCTGTGCAGCATGAAAATATTCCTTGAGGTTTGGCAACGCCATTCCCCCTTTATGTTTCCCAAGTTGAAGAGTCTCAAATCTGATTCTCGGTCTTTGTCCATTCCATATGAACCTTGAGATAATTTTGTCCCATGCTCTAAATAGTTTTTCAGGTATCTCAATGGGAAGAGCCTGAAAGAGGTAGAGGAGTCGCGGGAGAATATTCATCTTTATGGTCTCTATTCGTGAACTAAAGTCCAGGGACAAGACAGCCCACCTGTTTATCTCATTCTTGATAGTTTTGTCTATTTTAACAAAATTGGCTTCATATAAGTCATCCATCCCCCTTGTTATAGTTACCCCAAGGTATTTCATTGTTGTTGATTTCCAGTTTAGTTTGTAGTTTTGTTGTATAGTTTTGGATGGGGAATAGTTCAATGTTAATATCTGAGTTTTCGCCAAGTTCAACTTATAACCAGAGTAAAAACCAAAGATCTCAAGTTGGTTAATTAGTACAGGAAGACATGTGTCTGGGTCTTTTAGGTAGCAGATCACATCATCAGCAAAAAGCCCAATGGTGTGGTCTTCATTCCCAACCTTAATACCTTTAAGATCCTCATTCTGTCTAATTGCTTGCGCCAGCGGTTCTATAAAAATTGCAAAAAGTGTTGGTGATAGGCAACAACCTTGCCTGGTAGATCTCTCTAATTGTATGCTCTCTGTCAGGCTGCCATTAATTTTAATCCTTGCAGTTGGTTTTTGATAAAGTGTTTTAATGCATTGAATGGCCTTCTTGTTCAATCCAAATTTTTTGAGGACCTGATAAAGAAATTCCCAGTTTACACAGTCAAAAGCCTTTTCAGCGTCAAGGCTTATTAAGGCTGCACTGATGTTGTTGTGTCCAACATGCTCAAGAATATGTAGTGTTCTTCTTATATTATCATGGGTTTGACGACCCTTAATAAAGCCTGTCTGGTCTTCATCTATAATGTCATTCATAAAGTGATCAAATCTTTTTGTAATAATTGAGGTATATAGTTTATAATCTACATTGAGTATTGATATAGGTCTGTAACCTGAGCAGGATTCATTGTTATTTCCCTTAGAGATCACTGATATCACAGCTTCTTTCCAGGATGGAGGTAATACCCCATTCTCAAGTGTGTGATTGAAAGATGCCTCAAGTAGTGGTACAAGTTGTTCATTGAATTACTTGTAGCATTGTGATGGTAGACCATCACTGCCGAGAGATGTATTTGCCTTTAGTCTACCCATTGCTTTTTCTATTTCTGCTCTTGTAATTGGAGAAGTCAAAAGACCATTCTGTTGCTCCCCAATTGTTGGCAAGTCCAGTGTCTGTAGAAATGCCTTAATTTGCTCAATATTAGCCGATGGAGGTTGGCTATAGAGATTCTTATAATAGTTCCTAAAATGAGTTTCAATCTCCTTAGGCTCATAGGTAATTTTATTTGTGGTTATATCCCTTATCTTATGGATCGTCCTATCAGCCTGTTGTTTTTTTAATCTTTTTGCTAGTAATCTAGTGGCCTTAGGCCCCACTTCATAATAAGATTGTTTTAAGAATCTTGTCTTCTTTTCAATTTCTATATTTAATAGTTTACCTATACTATTCCTAGCTTCTTTAAATTGAGGAAGTACTGAAGGGTTGCCTGTTCTCTTATGTAGATGTTCAATCTCGGTCAGTTTCTCCTTTTCTCTCCTGTAGGTTTCCTCTTTAGCTTTTTTAATAGACGCTGTCTTAGCTATTAGCCTCCCTCTTAAGACTGCTTTAAGAGCATCCCACAAAATAACAGGGCTAACCTCTCCATTGTCATTTTCAGTTAGATATGTTTTAATCTCTTCTTTTATTTCCTCGACAAGTACTTTATCATTTAAAATGCCAACATTTAGTCTCCACAATTTTCTTTTCTCTTGTGGTTTTAGTTGGATTTTCAGATACACTGTACAGTGGTCAGAGACATCAGCTCCTTCAATTTCACACTCCTTTACTCTGTACAGGTCCTTTTTGTTAATAAAAAAGTAGTCAATTCTGGCATAGCTATCATGCGGGGCAGAGTAGTGTGTATAGTCCCTCTTAGAGGGGTGGAATTCCCTCCAGAGATCAGCTATACCAAATTCTTTGAATGTAGTTTTGACCATTGAAGTGACTTGGTTGGCTTTTTTCTTTTTGTTTGTTGTATCTAGTTTATTATTCATCACAATATTGAAGTCGCCCCCACAAACTAATATTCCTTCTGCTTCCAATATTATGTTGTTGAGCAAAGATTTAAAGAAATGCTTTCCACTGTCAGGTGGGGCATAAACATTAACCAGTGTCACTATTTCATTCTCTAATTTTCCCTTTACAATAATAAATCTTCCCTTTTTGTCACTAATTATTTTGATACATTCAAATTTGACTGAATTTGATATTAGTATGATTACTCCTCTTCTACCACCCTGACGGAAGGAACTATGAAATGTATTGGTATAGCCAAACTTCTTAAGTTTCTCACTTTCCTGCCCAGACAAGTGTGTTTCCTGTAGGTATATAATTTGAGCTTTGTCTTTTTTCAATTTGGTCATTACCTTTTTACGCTTAATGGGATTATTAAGGCCATTAACATTCAATGACAGTATCTTAATGTTATTCTCTATCATTTCTGTGGTTGTAATACTGCAATCCAGACCTTAACATAAAAACAATAACAGTAAGTGAACTCTGAAACATAAATTGAACATAAAACATTGTGACTTCCAAAGAAAAGGATGAGTTTAGCCATCCTCTATGTTCCCTGTTGGTGGGAGGAGGGAAAGGTGCCTCGTGCTCGTAGGGGCCCTCCCTAGTGGTGAGAAAATACTCGTTCCTACTAGAAATGTCCAACATTCGGCGCTAAGGCCATTTCCTCAATCGGTTTTGAAAGATAGACTTGCTAGAGTCTTTAGTCTTTATATACAGCATGTCGCCCTGAATCAATTGTAGTTCGCATCAAAAGGGGAAGAAAAGAAAAAAACAGCAACAAAAGAGCAGGCTAGCAATAGGTGGAAACCTTGCCTTCAAAATTATATGTAATCTAAATAGATTATAACAGAGACTTAGTTCGAATGGGAATCTAATTCAATGTAGATGTATGTGTAATCTAATAACCAAAATAATACCTCTACTTTTATGTCTCTTCAAAAATGAGCTTCCGATTTCTTCTTTCTTTGAGCGTTTATCTCCCTGGTCCGTCAGTCATGGTCCCTTCTAAACTCTGTGAGTCTCTCCCTTGCACGTTGAGCTGCTCTGTCTGAAGTGGTGTTTTTCCATGGAAGTAGCTCATTCAGCCGTTCGTCAACGACCGTTGCAGTGTTTGTCTTCTCCACAGTGACCTGGTATCCTCGTCTATTCAGGTCCTCGGCCGCCTCTTCTGCACTCCCGTAGATCTGTAGCCCAGTTTCCCAGTGGACGCGCATCCTCGTGTAGGGCGTCTGGAAACGGATCCCCTTCTCCTTCAATATGGTTTTGATCGGCCCGTATGCTTTGCGTTTCTTCACGATGTCAGTTGCATAGTCATTATCAAAGTAAATTCGCTGTCTATCGATCTCAAACTTCGTCTGCCAGGCTTTCTGAAGAACCAACTCTTTGACTTGGAATTGAAGAAAGTTCACTATTATCGATCTAGGGGTTGCTGTCGCAGTTGGCTTAGGGATCAGTGCACGGTGCGCCCGCTGTATGTGAAGTTCAACTCCAGGCGGCAGACCGAGATGTTTTTTGAGCAGTTCACTTACAAAGTGAGCGACTGATTTTCCTTCTTTGCCTTCTGGTATTCCATAGATTCGCAGGTTATTTCGTCTAGAGCTGCTCTCCAGATCAATTATCTTGTCCCGCATCTCCGTGCTTTGTTTCACCACTGTTATCAACGTGTCTTTCAATTCCAGGCAGACTGACTCCAGGTCGGCTATGCGTGTTTGCGCCTCCGTAATGCTAGCATTCTGACTCTGCAACTCACTCAGAACTTCTGCTTTGAATTCGGCAAGGTCATCCTTCATAGACTTCGTGACATCGCTTTTAAATTCACTTAGGTCCTTTCTCATGTCTTGTTTGAAATCTTTCAGCTCTTTAGATAGTTGTGACAGACTTTCTAGCACATTGTTAATGCTAGCTT
Source organism: Clupea harengus (assembly GCF_900700415.2). Classification (NCBI taxonomy): domain Eukaryota; kingdom Metazoa; phylum Chordata; class Actinopteri; order Clupeiformes; family Clupeidae; genus Clupea; species Clupea harengus. Next base: position 147,498 of record NW_024879572.1, read on the forward strand.
CGTTACTCCTACTTGTGGCCATTTCTTCTTCTCCTTCTTTCCCATTTCCTGACTTTTTAGGCATCTTTTTGTTGTTCTTTTGACTCTTTTGCATCTTCCCTCCTCTCACATTGGATTTTAGGTGTATATAATTCTGATATTTTTTAATAGGAGGTATTTTTCTAAAACCGATTAGAGGAGCTCTCTACTATGCGTCCATCTCGCTCTAGCGCCACACAGGAAGTCTCTATTATGATTTCTTAATGGCCCAATGTAAGTCAAAAGGTTCCAAAGCTCCTCTTCTGTTTGTCCCTCTCCATTCAACCATTCAATTTTCAATGTCAGACATTAAAACAACATGGAGTGCAGAGAGAGATGGAGCGTGAGGGAGGAAAGAGGACTGTAAAGTCAAAGAAGGCTGACAAGAAAGTTGAAAAAAGAGTTGGAATTGATGGACAGAGTAATTGAAAAAAGAAAGGATAGAAGAGTGAACAGGAGTGGCTATGGATAAAGAGATAAAGAGAGAGTGAAGTGGGAAAATATTGAAAGAAATGCAAAAATGAAGTGAAGAAGAGAGATGGAGTGTGAGCAAAAGTAGAGTGAGAGGGATAGAGAGAAAGATGGAGAGAAAAAAAAGTTGAGTATGGAACAGGGACGTGCACAGGAATTTTGAAGGGCAGTTGCTCTGCCCTTGAAAAAAGGGGCAACCCGTTAATTTTTGCCGCCGCCACGCCCCCGTCCCCTGGACGCATATTTTGCCTATATCACTTCAAACTGTCACTAACCGCCACCGCCACGCCCCCGTCCCCTGGACGCTTATTCCGCGATTACTTTATCTAGGCCTACATGAAGTTCTGAAGCCGTAATACTATTTAAAAAATATATATATTCCCTTCGGAGGGGCAACTTCAGTCGAGGAGGGCAAACGGGCAGTGGCCCGAGCAACCTTAGCCCCCTCCTGTGCACGTCCCTGGTATGGAAGGTGTCTCTTAATATTCTTAGTTATACAGTTGAATTGAGAGGGACAGAGAGAAGAGGAGCCTTGGAACCTTGACGCAGGCGTCACTGAAGCACATAGTGGGGCAGATAAGCTGAACAATTGTGCATTTTGTGATAAAAGTGTGAAATTTGGTACACATAGCCAAATACAGTCCGAAATGTTTTAGATATCGGGCCATCGTAAATCTTCAACATGGCGGTCATAGCAGCCATTTTTCAAGATGGCCGCCGGTGCAAGAGTTTTCAGATCCATTTTCTTATTATTATGAATTATAATATGATGTTGATGATCTTGTTAGTTACATTTGGTCATCATACATAGTTTTGGGAAATTTTATACTTAAAAAAACATTTAAAATTAATAAAAACTCAAGATGGTAGCCATGATTAGCATGGAATTTGTAATAGCAATAAAGTTACGTATATTACATATGATTTGGATGATTTCCATATTGAATCATACATTTTGTGATGCAGAATTAAAATCAGTAATGTAACTTTAGCCCAGAATCTTTTTTTGTTCTCACAAATCAAGACCATTTACTTACAGCTATCAAGTGACATGTTGGTGTCACCTCCAAGTTAAAATTCATCTGAGAGATATGACTTGACTGTTGCAACAAAACTTGTCTTCATATTTGTCATATGCTCTAATTAGGCTTACAAGTAAATAGATACAATGTAGATTACATTTACATTAAAATCTAAAATAAAGAAAAACACTTTTAATCTTTTTCCCCCTAGTGATTCCCTGTTCTACATAAATAGTTAACATGCTAACGCCAGTTCGAAATGGTATGTTGCTGTTGATATGAGACTTTACTTGGTCGGAAGATACCACAGACACAGATATGTGCTATATTTTTGATAATGCACTGTAAAATATAGACTTCAATCTTTTCAAATTACAGAAAATATAGGCTATTTTACCTCCTTCGTAACAGTCATTTTCTGAATGCCTCTATGAAGGGGTAGAGTTATATGTACTTTGTTTTTTTCAAAGATAAAAATAGATTAACAGGTTAAGAAGGTAAATCTTAAGATTAAGGGAGACCCTTTTTATTAAGTTCCATTGACAGCCTTTTACATGGAAACAGTCAACGTGCTAATGCCAACTTCGAAACTGTGGACAGCTCTCTCCCCCTCCCTATCGAAAGGGTGTGGCCCCCGAGTCATTCTTAATTAGTCAGAAACTTTCTGAACATTTTCTCAGAGTAGACAGCAATAAGACTGAGTTGTCCACCTTCCTCTCAGATGCTCTGCTCAGATGTGCTTGTTGTCACAGATGATGTAGCAGTCCTCAGCAAACCAAAAATAGCTGATATGTCCTCAATTTCTCCATGCACACATGAGGAAGCTGATACCCGCATGTTATTACATGTGGCTCATGCAGCACAGCATGGTCACCAGAGAACTATGATCCAAACTGTTGATACCGATTTTGTGGTTTTGGCGGTGTTAGCAGCTCAAGGTCTAAAGCCAGCGGATGAGCTTTGGTTGACATTTTGCGCTGGAAAAAGTTTCGATACCTAGAAGCCCATGAAATCTCAGGTGGACTTGGGACTTGGGCCTGATAAGGCATGTGCTCTTCCTGTGTTTCATGTATTGACTGGCTGTGACACAGTATCAAGCTTTGCTGAGGAAAAACTGGTTCCCTGAGATAAGGATCCACTTCTGCACAAACTGCACACTGTGTATTGACACACTGTCTGCCCTGCCCTGAGAATTCTTTATAGAGTAGTTGGATATCTTGTCCCCGAGATAAGGATCCAATTCTTTGGTGGCAAAAGCATGACCAAACATTCCCAGCCCTAAGCAGACTTGCATAACTTGTGTTTGTTCCTGCTCTTCCTGTGCATGCATTGACTGGCTGTGACACAGTATCAAGCTTTGCTGGGCATGGGAAAAGACTGCATGGACTGTGTGGGCTGTCTTTCCAGAGCTTACAAATGCCCTGTTAGAGCTATGTTCCGCCCAACATGACATTCCACAGGAGGTAATGGCCGCAATAGAAAGGTTTATCATCCTGCTCTATGACCGAACCAGCACATCCACAGAAATAGACCTTGCTAGAAGGAAATTATTTGCAAAACGGCACAGTCAATCCCCCCAACAAAGGCTGCCCTAAAGGAGCATGTTAAGCAGGCAGTCTACCAGAGTGAACAGGAGTGGCTATGGATAATGAGCTAAAGAGAGAGTGAAGAGGGAAAATATTGAAAGAAGGAGAGAAAAATGGAGCGAAGAAGAGAGATGGAGTGTGAGAGAAAGTAGACTGAGAGGGGTAGAGAGAAAGATGGAGATGGAGAGGGAAAAAAGTAGAGAATAGAAGGTGTCTCTTAATGTTCCTAGTTACGGTTGAATTGAGAGGGACAGAGAGAGGAGATTCCTTGGAATTGGCGCAGGTGTCAGTAGGTGGGTTTCCATCCCATGTTTTTGTAGGGGCCGAAAAGGCCTATACTAAGAATTACCACTAGGGAATAGTGAAGTAGCCGACTACGGCAGCCCGGAAGGGCAGTTATTAAACTGAATGAAGTTAGCACAGGTTCGTTCAAGCTTGTGGCTGGTTAAAAACACACACAATAGGCAAGAGTACATTGCAATTTAATGTCACAATAGTAAAAAAACAGATACAGAAATACCAACAAGGGACAGTGGGCAGTCCACTAATCCCCAATAAATAGGTACAGGCAATAAATAGTATAAATAACAACAGGTGTTCTAAATAGCAGCTAAAACACAATGTCTGGCAACCATTGGTAAACTGCCAATGTGACTAACGAGGATCGGTCACAAAACTGGCAACCACACAAGCTACTCACGGAAACCGGCAGCGTCAATGACGCCCGAGTAACAATAGCTAGGCCGGTTTCGATGCTCAGTTACACATACAAAGTACCTCCGGAGGTCGAAGCCTGAAACAAGCGAGGAATGACGGAACAATCGACAAAACTAAAGTTGTATGTAGCATTTGTCAAGCTGAATTTGGCTATCACAGAAGCAGCTTGTCTTAAAGTTATCACCTTAATGCAAAGCACCCGACAGAAAGCAGTTCCACGTTAGATGATCGCCAACCCACACTCCATGACTTCTCTAGGAAAATAACTAGACCAGTCCGTGAAAAGGTTACCATTTGGGTTGCCGGTGACTGTCGACCCATCAACATCCCGGTCGTTCCAGGTCGTTCCAGGTCCTTTCTGTGTGGAGTTTGCATGTTCTCCCCGTGCCTGCGTGGGTTTACTCCGGGTACTCCGGTTTCCCCCACCATCATAAAGACATGCATTGCATCGTATGAATATGAATGAATGTTGGTGGTGGTCGGAGGGGCCGTTGGCGCTGATTGGCAGCCACGCTTCTGTCAGTCTGCCCCAGGGCAGCTGTGGCTACTGAGGTAGCTTACCACCACCGGTATGACTGTGTATGAATGACAACTGGACTCTGGACTCTGTAAAGCGACTTCGGGTATATAGAGAAGCGCTATATAAGATTGAATTGATTGATTGATTGAACATAGTTGAGGACAGTGGGCTGATTGAGGTGATTCGAATTGCTTCAGGGGAAATTCTTACGATTTACCGTCGAGGGGCACCATTGTGTTTAAAAAAAATACAATTAAACAACAGTTTCTAAAATACAAGCTGTCTGAAGTGATTACTTGTTTATTTATAAGATTTAGTCTTGAGAAGAAAAACAAACTTTTAATCGCGATTAATTAATAAAAAAATGTGCGATTAATTAGTTGATTTTTTTAATCAATTGACAGCCCTAATATATATATATATATATATATATAAAAAAATTATATTATTATATATACATATGGAAATATACATATTTGACATATCCCTTGCTCATAAACATTCACTACATACACCTCACCACACAATATAAGTTTTTCCCACTGTTTATTTCAAATTTTCCTCTTCCCTCCTTCTTTTCTTTTCTTCTTCTTCTCTTTCTTTCCTCCTCTCCTTCTTCTTCTCCTTTCTGGATTAACTACATGGCAAATATGAACGGGACATAAAACAGTTGAATAAGAATACGAAGTATGAACGCTGTGCCCATGCCCTGGGTACACACAAGGGAATATAACTTTAACTTTTCCCCATGTGTGTAAACCTCTCTTCGCTCCTAACCCTAACCCTAACCATAAGCCGCACCCAGATGGCGATGCTGTGCAATAACAAAGACACACAGAAGGTCTCGCTGCTGTCTGCTGGAGAACAGGCATCAACAGGAAGCATGGAGGAATGGTGGAAAGAGGACAAAGTAATGGCCAACTACATTTACATTTACATTTAGTCATTTAGCAGACGCTTTTGTCCAAAGCGACGTACAAGGGAGAGAACAGTCAAGCTAAGAGCAATAAAAAAAGCATGGTGTAACAATAAATACTACTTTACATGAGAATTAGAAAAACAACGACCTAGAAAAAAGGAAAAAGAAGTGCAGGAATGTAACTGCTGAAGTGCAAGTTAAGCGCTAGTCAGGTGCCAGTTAGGAGGGGAGGTGCTCTCTGAAGAGTTGGGTCTTCAAAAGCTTCTTGAAGGTAGAGAGGGACGCCCCTGCTCTGGTAGTACTAGGCAGTTCGTTCCACCAACGTGGAACTACAAATGAAAATAGTCTGGATTGCCGTGCTTGCACGGACGGCAGTGCCAAACGACGCTCACTAGACGAGCGCAGCGTCCTGGGTGTAACATTTGCCCTTACAAGAGCATTTAGGTAGGTGGGAGCAGAACCAGTAAGCACTCTGTAGGCAAGCATAAGTGACTTGAACTTAATGCGAGCAGCTACTGGCAGCCAGTGGAGCTCGATGAGTAGCGGGGTGAGGTGTGCCCTTTTCGGTTGGTTGAACACCAGACGCGCCGCCGCGTTCTGGATCATCTGTAGTGGTTTCACCATGCAAGCCGGCAGGCCCGTTAGGAGGGCGTTGCAGTAGTCAAGGCGGGAGCTCACCAAGGTTTGCACCAGCAGCTGGGTGGCATACTGGGTTAGGTACGGCCTGATTTTGCGGATGTTGTATAGCGCAAAGCGGCACGACCTGGAGACAGAGGCGATGTGGGCCGTGAAGGTCAGTTGGTCATCAATAATGACCCGAGGTTTCTTGCTGTTTTGGATGGAGCAAGAGATAAAGAGTCAGTATTGATCTTGATGTTGTGGTGGATGACCTGTTTGGCTGGGAAGACCATCAGTTCCGTTTTGGCCAGGTTCAGCTGAAGGTGGTGATTTTTCATCCATGTGGATATATCAGCGAGACAGTCCGAAATCCGCGCCGAGACCGTGGTGTCCTCAGGAGGGAAAGACAGAAACAGTTGAGTATCATCGGCATGACAGTGGTAGGAAAAACCATGCGAGCGGATGATAGGGCCCAACGAGGGCCATGAGAGACTCTGAACAAGGTAAAACAGACCCCATCATACACGAGGAAGATCTGGATGTCTTGATCACCTACGTCTAAGATGTGGATGTGTACTCTGTCTGTCTCAATGAGACCTGAACAATAAGCATGTGAACCCCTTCTCCCCCAGATAGCATCCTGCTACCACCCTTTGTCCTGGTATCACCCCCCTCCCCCCATAGGTGAACCCCCTCCATCCCACTGTCTCCCCTTCCTGCAATCACCTGTAAGGTGTGGTCTCCCCTCCCCTCTTGTATTCTACCTGACTGAAATATATACAGACGTGGACAAAATTGTTGGTACCCTTCCGTTAAAGAAAGAAAAACCCACAATGGTCACTGAAATAACTTGAAACTGACAAGCTCCAGTTTTGTCTCATCTGTCCAAAGGACATTCTCCCAGAAGCCCTGTGGCTTGTCAATATGCATTTTGGTAAATTCCAGTCTCGCTTTTATATGATTTGCTTTCAACCAACAGTGGTGTCCTCCTCGGTCGACTTTGGCTCAAACAGCGACGTATGGTGCGATCTGACACTGATGTACCTTGACCTTGGAGTTCCCCTCTAATCTCGTTGGAAGTTGTTCTGGGCTCTTTGGTTACCATTCGTATTATCAGTCTCTTCAATTTGTCATCAATTTTCCTCTTGCGGCCATACCCAGGGAGGTTGGCTACAGTCCCCTGGACCTTAAACTTCTGAATAGTATGTGCAACTGTAGTCACAGGAATATCAAGCTGCTTGGAGATGGTCTTATAGCCTTTAGCTTTAACATGCTTGTCTATAATTTTCTTTCTAATCTCCTGAAACAACCCTGTCCTTAGCTTTCTGTGGTCCATGTTCAGTGTGGTACACATCATGATACCAAACACCACAGTGACTACTTTTCACCCTTTAAAAAGGCAGACTGACTGATTACAAGTTTGAAGACACCTGTAATGCTAATTAAAGGACACACCTTAGTTTGACATGTCCCTATGGTCAAATTATTTGCAATCTTTTCTAGGGGTACCATCATTTTTGTCCAGGCCAGTTTGATTCTTTTTTTTAAATTATTATTCTGTTGAACCACAATTCAAAAGCGATGTCTGATTTTCATTAGTTAACTTTCAGTACATTTTTATTTATTATTACTTTTGTCAGTTTCAAGTTATTTCAGTGACCATTGTGGCTTTTTCTTCCTTTAGCGTAAGGGTACCAACACTTTTGTCCACGTCTGTAACTGCCAACAAAGTCTACAATCAGGTAGGCCATTCTCTGAGCAGCTGTTGAGAGGGGGTCTCCACGCTGAAATAAACTCCAGGATCCTGACTGCGTCCTCCGGTCCGTTCTTTGGCATGCTCATTTAGATTCTGTCGCCCTGAAGTCCGTGACAGTAAGTAATTGTTGTATTTTTTATAATTTGGTCATGAGTATCATAGTGGTTATACTGATTGTTAAAATTCATCACACAGATTATTGTAGAGGATCTGGTAAGGCCAGTAAAGCTGTGCAAAGAAGACGCGGACTGAAAACCCCATTCAGAGTGACTAATTGTGTAATAAAGCTACATAGTGTAATACCAGGCATACCTGGTGTGCTGTGGCACAGGCGCCATTCTCCATATCAGTGTGCCACCAAAATGATTTTGTTATTTAACCATTAAAAACACACATTTAAAATATAAATCTGATAGAGAAAATATGAAACCCTGACTTTAATCAAGTATGTATGTGTGTTAATCATATGCCTTTGTTAGCTGAAACATGACTTTTCTCTTTCTGTATATCTTTGATTCTTAAGTGCTGATATTTCTAACTCTGTGTTTGTGCTTAAAAGTGTACCTTCTGTGTGTGTGTGTATGTAAGCAAGGGCTGATAAGAACCAGTAGTCCTTCTTTTCTGCCCTTCTGATGCATTACGTAGCACAAAGCATAGCAAGATGACCTCGGATGTGAGAGACCCACCACGTGGTTATCTGTAGTGCTTTGGCATCAGAGAACGCTAACTTCATTCTATATAAACCTTGTGTGATGTGTTTGTGTGCTTCTCTCTTTTCTGCTGCAGTTTAGGAGTGAGCCCGGGCTCTCTCTCTCTCTCTCTCATCCTCCAGGAGTGAGTGAGCCCATGTCTCTCTCTTGTCTTGAGTGAGCCTGACAAGCTTGTATAATTATGGCGTCAGAGTTAGATAAATCTTAACATATAAACCCTGTGCAATGTTTATGAAATTGCTTCAATCTCATCCTTGCGCTGTGGGTGAGCCCGATGTGTGTGTGTGTGTGTGTGTGTGTGTGTGTTTGTGTGTGTGTGTTCTTGCGCTGTGAGTGAGCCAGATGTATGTGTGTGTGCGTGTGTTCTTGAGCTGTGAGTGAGCCCAACCCTGTTGTTGAATAAATATACTGATCTACAACTCTGGAATCCTAAGGTCACTTGAGTGGATTTTCACCAAACAAAATCCTTGCGAGTTTAAGATGAAAGAAAGGATTTCCATTAAATGGTCGTATTTGACTGGAACATAACATAAGAGTTATTGAGAGTGATTCCACAATACAGTCATATTATTTAATCTGGCTTTATTTTATTCTTATGGCAGCCTACTGATTATACACAAATACAGCATTGAATCAAGTTTAAATCAGTTATCAGTGTATTTTGTGTTTGTTTGTTTTTGCTGTTTCTTGGCTAAATGTCTCTTAGAGGTTCATTTTGCCATCCTCGTCCATCCAGATGTCTTCCCCGGGCTTTTGGAGCCTGATGCTGCCGTCTTCTGCCACAATGTAGGACCTGTCGCAGCAAAATTTGAAATTCTCAGTGATGGTCTTCACTCTTTCGTCACAGTCGGAGGAGCCCTCCATAAAGACACTGATGTACATGGTCTCCTCTGCTGCGAACCAGGTGGCACTATTTGCCGGGATGCGTAAGAAATCGATATGGGAATCAGGTATGAATTTCATCTTTTCTCCAACTGTCTTCACCAGCTCGGTTTGCACGATCGTATCCACATTGTAGTACAAACGAATTGGGGACCCTGTGGCGTTGGCCACATGCGTCTTTGGGCGTGGTACGCCACTCCTCATAGTGATGTTTGTGGTTGAATGGCTATTCCCCATTATTGATTTCAGAGACAAAGATCTGTGGAGCAAGTGTGAAACAGACAGTGATGGTGTTTAGATTCCTTAAGAAAACACTTATGTACCCATAATCACAAATAGAAATGTTTCCTGATGTAACCTAAACAAGTCCCCCTATTATATTGCAAAATGGTATAAAATGTATAAGAAGGCAATTTTAAAATGGTGCCAATAGCAATTCTAACAAAGTCAGGCCTTCAAAACAACAATGTCAACAACAGTTATAGGTCACATTCACCATTGAAAACATTCCAACAATAACTGATTTTGCGAGGGCGAAACCATGTTCCTCACAAACCTGCCCAAACTATATAGTCAATGGTGGCAAACTATAAAGTCTCAAAGGTGGCATGAACTCGTTCAACATTGTTCATTGAACAAACAGGGTATGGACACCAAGTCATTCTTTTACATATGCTGTATGCAAAGGCAACTTAAGAAACAATGATTTGTTGGAACAAATGCGCAAATAGACATTTCTAACAATGGCAAATTCATGAGTTTGAATGATCTGTTTGGTGTGGTGTTAGCTCTATGTGTGTACCCATGTGCTTACACACTCGCCAGCCAAGATAAACCACTTTAGATTTATATGTAGTGGTGTACAATGAGGACTGTCACCGTTAAAAGTACAACAAAAGTCTGTGGCATCCGCCATTAGGAGGGGACGCGCCTATGAAACATGGCATCACACCTTCCCTATTCCCCACGATAATGTTAACACTTCCAGTGAAAATATGGTAATTCTAAGAAACAAATTCAAATATTTACAAGTTTGGCAAGAAAAGAACACATAATCTCTCCAGTGTCCTGTCTGTGGTTTGTGGAAGAAAAAACTTTTCTTTAACTCACCTCAGAAGAGTATGCTGATAGTGCTGATAGTGGTGCTGTTCTCCAACCTTCAGTAGGAAAGTGAGGTCTACTCCACTGCCTGAGTCTTTTTAAGAGCAGAGGCTGGAGGGAGCACCACCATTCAAAGCCTTCTACAAGTGGTTATACTGGTTCTTCATACTTCTAAAGACAGGCTGTCACAACTGCATGATCACTTGTGCACTCATCTGTGATGCTGTGAAGATTTTTATTAGGCCAGTGTCTTTCAAGAAGTCAAACAGAACAGGACAAAGTTATCGTTAACTATAATAATTCTGCCCACAAATGAGCAGCCTCTGCTTGTGGACATGTTAAAACCACAACCAAAACTATAACCACACTCCCACTAAGGGCCCGGGCTTATTTCTCACACTTAAGCTAGTAAAGTAGCTCACCTCAGGAGAGTTCCTGGCAATGAGAGGCGAGAGCTGATCATATTGTCTCACACTGAACCCGATGTTTTTGTTTCTGATTAAAGAACCAAGATTGTGAAGGAATACAAATATCTTGGTATCTTGATTCATAATCAACTTACTTTTAAATGTAAAATTCACCTTGGCCAACTTTAGGCATCTTAGAAATCACATGTCCACGAGGCTGCTAAAATGTACATGTTCACGCTGATTTTATCTCACATTAACTACTACTTACCCAACTTGTCATCTGCCAACTCCACTACCCTTAAACCAGTCATGTCTCTATACATATACTAAGTACAGACTTTTAGGTTGGGACAACCTGATCACATTTAAGAACTGCTGTTTAATGTTCAAAATCCGGTTTAACCTGGCCCCCCCACCACTATGCAGCCTAGTCAAGTTTAGAACAGCAGCAACCAGTGCTACTCGAGGGGCAGCAATAGGAGACTGTGAAATTCCTTTAAAAAAAAGTGTATTTGGACAGTCAGTTTTCTCAGTTAGGTCGGCCCGGGAATGGAACCATCTCCCACAGAACATTAGAGAATCAACCTCATTCAACTGCTTTAAAAGAAATCTCAAAACATGGCTGATAAATAACCATGTGATCATTAGTGGGTAAGCAGTAGAATTATTTTTGTTTACCACTTTACCACGGTTATTCCCCTTCTACCCATGGTTAAGGAATAAGTGGAGCTTGTATATTGAGATTTGATTTGATCTGATTTGATTTTTGATGTATTGTCAATGTTATGTTTGATATATAGGCCAATGCCTTTTTTTGGGGTTGTATAGCCTTTTTTCACTCTGGCAGGGGGACTGCCAATGTAAACTAGCCTTTTGGCTATAATTGGGTGCATTTACATTTTAATGTTCATAAATGTACACTGTCCCTCTTGATCAAATAAATACATGGATTGATTGATTGATTGATTGATTGTATTTCGGTGAAAAGCGGTCAGTTATCAAGACTGGTATTTAGGACGAATTCCCCTTGAACCTGCATGGACTGACTGATCCGGGGTGAAGTGCTTTCATTAAAAAACAAATATTTCCGTATATTTATGCAAATATTTCAGACACAAGGAAATTCAAAGCACGCAGGAAAGTGTGTGGGTGTGGGTGTGGGTGTGTGTGTGTCTGTCTGTGTGTGTGTGTGTGTGTGTGTGTGTTTGTGTTTGTGTGTGTGTGTGTGAGAGAGAGAGATTTCGTATTCAAGAACAATGACAAATAGTATAAGTAAATCAACTCAAATGGGAAACGAGAAATAAGGACACCAGTGAGTTGATGAAAAAATATCTGAATAAGAAATTAAAATGCATTTGATAATGTACTTAACAATATTGATTATGTACATTACACAGACAAAGTCTTTGGAGGTAGGTTTCATTACTAGTGCCTGCAAATGCAGGGTAAAATATTAACAGTGTTTAAAAGTCCTTTAACATCCAGGAAAACAATCGGTAGATAACAATGCAAAAAAAAACTATTTTTATGCAAATATTTCAGACACAAGGACATTGAAATTACATAGAAAGTGTGTGTGTGTGTGTGTGAGAGAGATTTTGCATTCAAGAATGATTACAAATATTATAACAAGTTGATATGAAGTTGTTGAGTTGAAAGTTTGAAAGTTGAGTTGATACAAATATATCTGAATAAGTAATGAAAAGGCATTTGATAATGTACTTAACAATATTGCTGTCAGAATGAACATGAGCTCATACAGCATTTTGGCAGAAGGAAGTGCACGTTGCGCCATCTCTGTTCTTGGCAATGAGAGGCCAGAGCTGGTAATATTGCCAATATAAAGAGAGCGGTTCGTTCTTTTGTATTCATGACTGGTATTTAGGACAAATTCCTCTTGAACCTGCATGTACTGACTGACCTGGGGTGAAGTGCTTTCATTAAAAACAAAGCAAATATTTCACACAAGGAAGTTCAAAGCACGCAATAAAGTGTGAGTGTGTGTGAGTGTGTGTGTGTGTGTGTGTGTGTGTGTGTGTGTGTGTGTGTATGTGTTTGTGTGTGAGAGAGAGAGATTTCGCATTCAAGAACGATTACAAATAGTATAAGTAAACTAGAATATGCATTTCATGGAGGAAATACCAGTGCATGAAATGCAAAAGTTAATAAAGGAAGAAGAAAGGAAAGAAGAGTGAACAAGAGTGAAAGAAGAAACGAAAAGAAGAGTGAACAAGAGTGACTATGGATAAAGAAAGTAAAGAGTGAAGAGGGAAAATACTGAAATAAGGACAGAAAATGGAGTGAAGCAGAGAGATGGAGTGTGAGGGAGGATGGAGGACTGTAAAGTCAAAGAAGGCTGACAAAAAAGTAGAAAAAAGAGTAGGAATGGATGGACAGAGTAATTGAAAGAAGAAATGAAAGAAGAGTGAACGGGAGTGAGAGAATTAATCTGCCTATGAGAGAATGAATCGGACTCTCACAGACTGTGTGAGACTGATCCTTCTGCAGAAAATCTTTTTGTAATATAGCTTTCTCTGATGCATATTCACACCTCTGCTAATATATAATTTAGCTAACATTTTTGAACTGGAGCCAGGAACATTGTTTTCCACAGAACTCATTATATGAATGGGACATTCGCTGGAAGCCAGTAGGGTTTTTGGAACGTTGGAACTTGTCTGACCCGACTAGAAGGTTTTGCCAATGGCTTTTTCCATGGAACCTGGTTCCACAGTCGGGCATGTTGGCTGGTTGGTTTGTTGATGATTCAACAGCGTTGTTTGTGTGTCTGTGTGTGTATGCACAGATACTCTCCCCCCTCTACCTTTCAGGCTATTTGTGTCACTTCCACTGTGACTCATCCTTACTTGATTTATCGTTGTCATGAATCACTCATTGCATTTATCTACCTCATATGTAGGGTTGGGTACCGAGAACCGGTTCCAATATGGCACCGGTTCCAATACAACCGGTACCTACCCGGACCGAAATGCAATGCAGAGGAGTGGGAGAGGGATAGAAAGAAACAAGTTGATGGAGGTTCTACAGACAGAGGGAATGAGTGAAAATAGGAAAGAGAATGGACTGGAGGAAGGAGATGTTAGAATGATCGATGGATAAAGTGGAAGATATAGACATGGCATGGAGGAAGTAAAGGAAATGGAAGGGAGAATAGAGGACTGTAAAGTCAAAAAAGTTGAAAAAAGTGTAAGAATTGATGGACAGAGTAATTGAAAGAAGAGTGAACAGGAGTGGCTATGGATAATGAGCTAAAGAGAGAGTGAAGAGGGAAAATATTGAAAGAAGGAGAGAAAAATGGAGCGAAGAAGAGAGATGGAGTGTGAGAGAAAGTAGACTGAGAGGGGTAGAGAGAAAGATGGAGATGGAGAGGAAAAAAAGTAGAGAATAGAAGGTGTCTCTTAATGTTCCTAGTGACGGTTGAATTGAGAGGGACAGAGAGAGGAGATTCCTTGGAATTGGCGCAGGTGTCAGTAGGTGGGTTTCCATCCCATGTTTTTGTAAGGGCCGAAAAGGCCTATACTAAGAATTACCACTAGGGAATAGTGAAGTAGCCGACTACGCCAGCCCGGAAGGGCAGTTATTAAACTGAATGAAGTTAGCACAGGTTCGTTCAAGCTTGTGGCTGGTTAAAAACACACACAATAGGCAAGAGTACAATACATTGCAATTTAATGTCACAATAGTAAAAAAACAGATACAGAAATACCAACAAGGGACAGTGGGCAGTCCACTAATCCCCAATAAATAGGTACAGGCAATAAATAGTATAAATAACAACAGGTGTTCTAAATAGCAGCTAAAACACAATGTCTGGCAACCATTGGTAAACTGCCAATGTGACTAACGAGGATCGGTCACAAAACTGGCAACCACACAAGCTACTCACGGAAACCGGCAGCGTCAATGACGCCCGAATAACAATAGCTAGGCCGGTTTCGATGCTCAGTTACACATACAAAGTACCTCCGGAGGTCGAAGCCTGAAACAGGCGAGGAAGCACAGGAGCCTCGCGTGCCTGATGGAGAAAATCTCCAGGCGGAAAACAAGCCTCTAGCAGAGCTGGCTTGGGAGGCGCTATCGCCACGGAGGAAAACTCCTTTATACCAACATCAAAAGATGTAGCCACTCAAATGCAACCAGGCCGCTCGTGGATTCTCGTGCTCCCTTCACAAAACCCTTCCCCATGGATAAGTTCCCGTCTGCATTAAATACTGCGTTCAATCACGTCCGAGGTTCACGGATTGGTGGAGCTAAAACGGAGGGAGAGGACAGCAATCAGTGGACAGTAGACCGAGAGAGAAAGAAAACAAGGCAATGGGGCAGTCCTACTACACGTCACATCAAACACCTTTGAACTACGGTAACACTACAGCTCATTAGTTACGTTTGTACACACAATCACAGCACTCTTATATTATGCCACTACAACACTGTTTACATCCACAACACTCGTGATTACTGCACACTGTTAAGTTTACAAAGGCTACCCATTACATTTTAATGCACATTTTCTCTATGCGAATATTTAATCCTCGTTGGAAACGCTTGCCGATGCGCATTAACTTTCCCTATGCGCATAAAAATTTGATTCGCCAGAGGGAGGTAGTTTAACTAGTTATTCGAATTCAGTTAATGTGCTCAACGTAGATGGAAACAGTTTATTCGAGCGATTCGCGTCATTTGTGTTTATGTTTATGTTGGGAGTTGGACTGTAGACTACGTCCTGTTGCAGTGAGAGACAACCGTGTTGCTGGCTGCCCCGAATGCGATGTTCTTCTACTGCTTCTCAGACTGCCAGCTAATACACCACACCTCATGCAGCATATGCAGTTGCTGTTATACACTAGTATAATATATCTATGGTTTCTGTGTGTTGTTTCCCCTCATTGCCCATGGACACCTAGTTTATTGTAGGCTAACCGATGAACTTGAGTTACATGCAAACTTTAAAGGGATATTGTTTAACTGTAGCCTACCTTTATTATTAGGCTATCATTATTAATTGTATTACTACTATCATATCAAATTAAATTAAACAAATGGTTCAAAAACCTTTAGCCTACCTGAAAATTCAGGAGGAGGTGAACACAGCAAATTCCTCTTGAACCTGCATGTACTGACTGACCTGGGGTGAAGTGCTTTCATTAAAAACAAAGCAAATATTTTACACAAGGAAGTTCAAAGCACGCAATAAAGTGTGAGTGTGTGTGAGTGTGAGTGTGTGTGTGTGTGTGTGTGTGTGTGTGTGTGTGTGTGTGAGTGTAAGTGTGTGTGTGTATGTGTTTGTTTGTTTGTGAGAGAGATTTCGCATTCAAGAACGATGACAAATACTATAAGTAAATTAACTCAAATGGGAAACGAGAAATAAGAAACCAGTGAGGTGATACAAATATATCTGAATAAGAAATGAAAATGCATTTGATAATGTACTTATACAATATTGATTATGTACATTACACAGACAAAGCCTTTGGAAATAGGTTTCATAAATAGTGCCTGCAAATGCATGTTAACATGCTAACAGTGTATGAAAGTCCTTTAACATCCAGGAAAACAATCGGTAGATAACAATGCAAAAAAAAAACTATTTTTAGCAAATATTTCAGACACAAGGACATTGAAATTACACAGAAAGTGTGTGTGTTTGTGTGTGTGTGAGTGAGAGATTTTGCATTCAAGAACGATTACAAAAATTATAACAAGTTGATAAGAAGTTTGAAAGTTGAGTTGATACAAATATATCTGAATAAGTAATGAAAAGGCATTTGATAATGTACTTAACAATATTGCTGTCAGAATGAACATGAGCTCATACAGCATTTTGGCAGAAGGAAGTGCACGTTGCGCCATCTCTGTTCTTGGCAATGAGAGGCCAGAGCTGGTAATATTGCCAATATAAAGAGAGCGGTTCGTTCTTTTGTATTCATGACTGGTATTTAGGACAAATTCCCCTTGAACCTGCATGTACTGACTGACCTGGGGTGAAGTGCTTTCATTAAAAACAAAGCAAATATTTCACACAAGGAAGTTCAAAGCACGCAATAAAGTGTGAGTGTGTGTGAGTGTGTGTGTGTGTGTGTGTGTGTGTGTGTGTGTGTGTGTATGTGTTTGTGTGTGTGTGTGTGTATGTGTTTGTTTGTTTTTGAGAGAGTGTAAATAACCCCATATAAGGGCTATTATTTAGATTAATGAGTGCTTCTGTCGTGTGCACGTTGGTGAATGAATGTTAAATGTATTTCTAACTTGCAGTTTAAGTTTAACGAACGTACCGGTGGAATACAGACGCCGTGAAGACTTAATCTGGTTATTGTAGTAATATCACAGCGCCTTATGTTGCAGTTAATTTTGATAAACTTACTGTATTGATACAGGAGCCAAGTCACTTTCGACTGTTATTAGATATTGTGACCATATATTAACGCAACGTAGTTTCGTTTCACTTCAAAGAAAAATCTGGGTGGATGGCTATCTGAAGTGAGATTGTAAATTGTTGTTGTAATTCTTATTGAAACCATAGAATACAATTTAAACTAACTCATCTTATTGAAGGAGAGAGATCGGCTGATTCCGCTGTTATTAGGACAAAGGTGTTTGGCATAGTGGTATTTAATACGGGCAACGTATTGTTTATCCTGTTATGATTAATAATACAGGCATACTGGTTTTCGGTGACACGCATTGAAATTGGCGTTGAGCTAAAATCTATTAACCTGTTTAGAGAACTAGGTTGGCTATAATTGTTTTGGATGAAAAGATAACATTGTTCCCAGACACGTGGGTAAATTAAAACTTAGACTAGGTTTGTATTGGTGGCTGAAGGTTGGAATTAAGTTGTAATACGGTGGATAATGTGGTTGGATTAAGAGACGTGGTAACTATATATACTTTAAAAAACGAAAGTTCATAGGTATAAACTATATAAACTTTTGCAGTTGGAGAATATTATGGTGGGTTGAATTTGCATTGCTTTGTTCTCCACGTGTCTGTGTTGTTCTAGGAAACCACGTGGGAAGTATTTATGTGTGAGCCTGTGCTTTTGTAAGGGGGAGGGGCCCTCAAAGTTCACATGCAGTTGTTAAGGTTGGATTAGTAGTTTTATTTTGAGATGGCCTTAGTAGAAGTACAACCATGTACGCCTTTAGAGGCAGTAATTCAATTATATTCATTAGATGAAGAGGTGGTAAGGCATCACTGTAAGAAGTGGTAAAAAAGAACCAAAGGTCATACAACTCCATGGCCAACCCAGGGATCTTGTGACCTGACGTTAGTTATTCAAATGCAAGGAAATATATTAAATTACAGGAATAAGGATAAAAGTGGAAAGAGAGAACTTAAGAGACAGCAGGAGTTGCATATTATAACAGCATTTATGGAATTGGCTAAAGAGAAGGATATGGGAGACTTTTAGCACAATCTGCAGATGAGATTGAAAGAGCAGAAGATGAGATGGAGGCTGGAGAGGGGCAGATGGCCCGGAGATTGATTGATCTGGGTGAAGGTGAGAGGAATGTTTTGTTTGGAGAAGATAGTGGGGTGACAAAGGACCTTTTGCCTGGCCAGTTGTTGTCTGATCCATGCATCAAAGTTGATTCAGGAGTAGTGGCAAGGTTGGGGAGACCCCCCTTGGTGTCAGAAATGGTGGGGGAAGGTAAGAATGATGGCCACTTAACCGCAGGGTATCAGGAGATGTTTCGAATGGGATTACAGTTGGAAAAACAAAGAACAGAGATGAGAAAGGTTAAACGTAAGTTTAAACAGTTAGAACATTTCTTGATGCAAAAGGAGAAAGAAGAGAGAGAGAGGGATGGGATGCAGGCCTCAGTTAGATCAGCGGATTTGATTATGCCTTTAATTACAACAGGTAATGTAACTCATTACCAATCATGGGGTCACACCGATTTGGATGGATTAATATTTAGGCTTCCTATTTTACAAGAGGGAGCGGGGATTTGGATTGGAAAGCTGGAAGCTGAGATGGTAGGTAAGCATTTAGCCGTAGTAGACATTAAGGTGTTATTAAATCAGATTCTCACTAAGGAGACGGCCACTGAGATGTTCAATAGAGTGGGACTGGGAAGAATTATGGGGGACCCACTGGTGGATGAGGTATCATTTGATACTTAAAGAAATGAGGTGTGGAGAGCTCTGAGAGGAGCATACCCTAATACGTTGCCTTTGTCAAGTCTGTCTGTTAACAGGTTAAGATCAGATGAAAATCCGGCTGCGTTTGTGGAAAAGGCTGAGGCGGACTGGTGTGTGCAAATGGAGACAGGTCTACAAAATGATAAGGGGATGCAGCAATTCATGAGGAAGGCTATTATTGAAGCACTTCCATTGTTAGTAAGGAAAAAAGAAGAGAATTATAATCGGATTGAGAGTATGCCAAGAACTGAGTTTAGAGATACAGTCATTTTGTTAAGTTACAGAGGGATATAGATGACAATTTTGAGAAACAGGAGGTTGAGAGGAAACGGAAGGTGACTCAGACTCAGTTGAATAACTTAGAAAGGGGGGTCCACATGCAGGCACAACAGCTGGGGGTGAGAGCCCAGTGCCTGGGGCCACATGATATGCTAAATTCAGGATATGCTCCATTGGCACCACAACAGTCATCACAGCCATTACCTGGGCCTCAACTAGCACATGGCCCTCCACCACAAACACACTGGCATTTATATTGGCCACCTCAGCCACATTTCCAGAGATTGTGCTCATAGACAGGAGATGGGAGAGCAGAGACATTAAGCCACAGCTGGGTAACTCCGATGTTTTTGTTTCCCTGCATGAAGGGCTATGGTTAAATTCATGTTTAAATTCAGACTAATGGGATAACCATGTCATGGTTTTGCAAGGACTCAATTAGGTCATATATATTAGAGTGGGTTGTCTGGATCGTAATGGTAAAGAAGAGGTGATTGAGTGAGAGAGGATAGAGGAGGAATATACAGTGGGTGACTTTTATGGGAATAAATACTGTATATGTGATAGGTATGAAGGAATAGGTATAGGTATTGAAATGTTTAAATCCATGGGTGTTGCTTGAGGATTGTAGCTTGGTGGAAGCGAGTGGAATTTGATTGTGTATAGGAATAAATGTGGGATAGTGGGAATAAATGAGGTAATTGACAGATTGAATAAAGCACAGTTATATATTGGATAGCATATAATACATGTTGGCGATTGCTCCTGGCTGGTGGTAATCTGTGAGTTTCACACATGGGATTATTTACAGTTTAAGAATATGAAATTGGGTTTGCTGGTGAAATACATGTGTGATACATATTGGGTTGAAAGGTTGATTAAGTAGTGGATGAATGCTGAGAGTTGGATAGTTTGCAGCTGGAGTGTAAAAATGTTATTCTAACAAGAATATAGAATAGGTACATGGCTGATTACTGTTTGATAACAATCTGCATTGAAAGTTCTTTGTTTGCAGGCTAGCAGCAGGAGAGAGAGTGAGAAGATAAGAGTGTGAGAGGACTTTGGGGGTTTAGAAGAGAGTTTTGAAAGTAATAAATAGGACAAAGGGGTTAACTGATAAGCAAGAGCAGGAGGCACAAGGGGTATATGGAGGTATGTTATGTTGTAAGAAAAGGTTACATTTAAATAAGGACTTAAATGAATAAATGAGGGTTTAAAACATTAGATCATTTCTTGAAATAAAATTAAAAACAGGTAATTACATATGCATTTACATATACATAGATTGAGGGAATAGGAAAATGGACAGACAGAAGGAAAGTGGTTTGAAGAAGGTACATGGAAAGTAAGAATGAGGAGGTAAATGGGAAGTTAAAGAGATGGAGAAAGAGGGGTAGGATATGTAATGTTTCACTTATTAGTTTTCACATACAGATGAGAGGAGTAACAGAGAGAAGGGGAGCCGTGCGCAAGTGTCAGCGGAACCTGAAAGCAAGCCAGGTTGATGTAAGGAACTGTGTGGGTTTTGTGTTAACTCCTTGAAAGTATTTGTGAAAATAACATGGTTTTTAAGTGTCTCTTACAGGTTTGGTGGAAACATTAGTAAAAGTGGTTCGGGGTGAGGAGCATCAGGAACAAGATGGTTTATTTGTGTATTTGGAAGGAATGGTATGACTTGAGGTATATGCTAGTGATGTATCCTGGTGTGAGTGGGGAGATTTAGGATTCGAGCCTACCAATGTGACTAAGGGGGGTGAGTCTTTATGCTTTGATAAGCCACGTGGGCAAGGTTTCCTGTCAGATAGTGTTTCAGCAATTCATTTATAACCAAACTTAGTCAAAAAGATATTATGTACATATGTGATGATATTAGTTCATGGGATAAGACCAAATTGATTTAAAAGATAGGTAAACTGCAGGCTTGGTAAACTATGGAGCTGTTATTGTGGCCACTAAGAACCCCAACAGTAAAAACATGCAAAATAACAGAACTCATGTCCATCCCTGACCAAAGATGGACAGTTCACTTCACTTGGTCCCCGGGCGCTGCAAAGCTGCCCACTGCTCCTGGGGGGTCCTTGAGGAAGGACGGTCCAGGATGGGAAAAAGCAGAAAATAAATTCACCGCGACCTCAGGCCTACCTGCGTGTGTGTGTGTGTGTCCTGTGTCGCCTCCATATATGCACGTGTGTGTCGTGTGTGCCATTAAAAACCTGACAAAGGTCTTAATTATATTCTAAAAAAATTATACTGGAAAATCTTAAGTCTACATGAGGCAGGAGCGCTGCACGGAGCAGTCATGCACGGGAGTGAATTGAAGGAACGTGAGAGAATGGATGAACTGAAGGTGGGTCAGCTGCATACAACCATGGGTGTGATTGGAGATGAAATGCACCTGGAAGTGTGGATGTCATGGAAGGAAAGGGTGTGTGTGTGCTGAAGGGGAGTTGCTGAAGCAGGTTTCAGCACAAACTTAAAGGTAAGTATATGTAATATGTGGGAATCTTTGTTTTTATCAAGCATTTGGGGAATTATTTTAGTATAACATTAAGACATTTGTGGGACATATGGAATGAAGTAATGCAAGCTCTGGATATCGTACTACACACTTTGAAAGTATGCCTAGGAAATATGTGAAAACTTTGTGTATAGATTGTTTTTAATCTTTGGAATTATATATACACATGTGAAAGCTTATGGACTGGTCCGGTCGGGAGACTGGTGATGGGTTAAGGTTCTTAAAACAAAAGAGTCTCCAGCCAATAGGGATGAGAGGTGAAGGGGTTAAGTGTGTTGTATTGTATTAACTGTTTTGCAGGACCACTAGGTGGTGGGACTACCACAATTCAAGGGAGCTGAGTTGGAGTGGGGACCATTCAGATGCCGCAGCTCGACCGGGGTGAAGGGCTGCCAAGGTCATGGACACGCTGCAGTGAATGAATGGGTCCTATCCTTGGGTGAAGGAAACTGAGGGAGCTCAACATGGTCAGAGGAGGCTTTCCGGCAGACTCAGATGGAGGACCTCATCAGCGGAACTTATAAGAAGATGTTTGTTGTGGGACCTCCACAACAATTCTACAACAGCATGCAGAACATTCATACATATTAACCCTTTCGTGCATGGGGTCCACATGCGTGGACAGTTAATTAAATTCCATTTTATTCTGGATTATCATAGTAATATTCTCCAAACCACATAGGGGCAGAGTCAGTAGACTCAGAGCAATATAATAACAATATGTATCATCTTGTATTTGGAATGTTAACTGTGTAATGACATAATTAAGACAAGATGGCTGACGGTGCTGGGCATATGCTGAATACTCCAGGCATATCTGTTAAAACCTTCTACCCAAGAAGGAAAAATCAGGCAAAAATATATTAGTATGTAGGGGAAAGTGTGTTGAACAAATCTGTGTTTAAAAAAAAAAAAATTGATATAAAATATAGTTTGTACACCCTAAAAACCAACTGTCCACATATGTGGACGCATGCATTAGAGGAATCGGATACCGTCCACATATGTGGACGTCATGCATCTGAGGAATCGGATGACATTAAATCTGATTATAAAACCTGCTATTTTTTTTTATTTGCATTGTTCAAATGAAAGAAACAATCATACAACAAACATATCAACATAAATAATTACTAAAGTCCCATGAAAATAATGATTTTTAACCATGGGTATGTATTAGTTACCATCCCTTTGTTGCATGGTGTCCATGTATGTGGACAGTAAAATATATTTTTAATAAAACCATATTTTTTAAAAATTCAAAATGAATTTCAAGTTTAGGTTCATTTTGAGTAATAAAATCAATTAAAAAAAAATCTAGATCATTTTTTTCATAATTCATGCATGAAAGGGTTAAGACTGTACCACTTGCATAACATTGCATACATAACTGGATCTGTGTTGTTCATATTTGTTGGTTGGTTGCTCATATTGTTGGAAGGTATTGTTTGTATTTATATTGCTTGTTTTGTTTGTTTTAATGTTTGTGTTACGAATCCCCAAAACCAGAAACCATAACATAAACGAAGCCACAGTGTTGGGTTTGGTGCACAAAAGTATAAATTTACTATAATCAAAGAAAGCCCCAAAATCCCGGACAAAACAAGGTGGTTACAAGACTGACAGGAAAAAGGAAAAAGAAAACCTCACGCTTACTGTGCTGGTGGTGTGAACTTGCCTGGCTCCCGTGCCCGACGTACAATTCACGAGACAGGCAAAACAAAAAGTGAGTCTTCCGATGTCCCAACTTACTTACCTACCCTAACTAACTACAACTAATAAAGTGCCGAAAATAACCACCCACGTCACAAGAAACAATACCAGGAATATTTGTCAGAACGGAGAGTTCAAGGGAACAGTATATCGACTATAGTAAAGATTGTGTGCCAGCGTCTGTTCTTTTGCGAGGCGAGAGCGAGCGTCCATCTTGGGAACTGCGTGGCTTTTATCCGTGTAGGCCGGTCCCAGTAATTACATGACCCCGCCCAGTCTCCACCTATAGCAAGAAACGCACAGACCAAAGCAGGAAGCAAGCAGAAACCCAGGACTGTGTAACAGTTTGGTTTTCTGTATGTTTGTTTGTATTGTATTGTTGTATGTTTCTTTATATTATACACAACACTGCATTCAGAAACTGATGGAAAAGAAGATGTGCATGGTCGCCTTTCGCAGCCTGCGGAATGCAGGTGTCGCTGTACAGGACAGGGCAGTGGGTTCATCTTTCACCTTAAAATAAGAAGGTTATTGCTCTCACCTGCGGGGATAGGGACATGGCATCTCGGGAGTAAAGGAACACCAGAATGTGGATACTGATATTGTTACACCTAAGTTTATCCATATAAATGGAGACTGAACAAAACGCACAACACTGCATACACAATAGGATTCTTGTTGTATTACATTTTGTATGTTCTGTAAACATTACTGTATGCTCATCTAGGACCACCCTAGTGAGACTGTTGTATTGTATGGGGGTATTAATATTGAATTAGATAAAATGGATGGACTGTTTAAAATAATGCTAAAACTGGGTTTTGATATATAGGAGTTCAAATGTACTTGTTTCATCATATAGTGGTTTGATAGTGTGGATTTGATAGAGTTATGAAAATATGGTTTAGTGTGTCCATATGGACACAAAGGGGGGAATATGTGGGATATTTTAATATGATTCAGGAGGAATGTCAGATAATTCATTTAATTAGTTTGAGGATCAGATA
The DNA here is from genome assembly GCF_900700415.2 of Clupea harengus. NCBI lineage: Eukaryota > Metazoa > Chordata > Actinopteri > Clupeiformes > Clupeidae > Clupea > Clupea harengus. The sequence continues at coordinate 171,908 of NW_024879572.1, forward strand.
CATACTCAACACGATGTAAAAAGAGCGTGGGTCATGATACACATTTTAAGCTTTCTGATTGGATGGTGTCAGGTTAGAAGTCAGGATTTGACTGGTTACAGGGTCAGCCAGTCAGGATTGAAGTGGGAATGTCAGAAGAGGTTTAAATGTCAGAGCGTGACTCTAGGCAGACAGAAACCTTTCTAGAAACTTTCTCTTATTGTGGTTTAAGATCTGCAATAAATCTGTACTGGAGAATTCACCATCTGCTGTTTGACTCCTGCTTAAATGGGACCGCGTGTGTGTATATTTTAGACACCACACAAACCACTCTAGATCTGACTATTTTCCATTAACTCGTGGCACCCGCCAGGGTTGCCCATTGTCCCCCCTTCTTTTCGCCATTGCAATTGAGCCACTCTCTATTGCACTTAAATCAACATCTCTATTGCAGGGCATTAAGAGGGGGGACATGGAAAACCGTGTATCTTTATATGCGGATTACCTCCTGCTCTATATTAATAATCCTATGGCTAGTGGTCCCGGAATTGTGTTGCTTTTAAATCGGTTTGGAGCTTTTTCTGGTTATAAATTTAATTTTCAAAAAAGCATATGCTTTCCCATTAACAACTCAGCTCTACATATTCAACCAGGATCATTTCCCTTTCTCATATCTCAAGATGGTTTCAAATATCTAGGTAAACACTTTACTCGCTCCTTCTCCTCTCTGTCTGAAGCTAACTATGGCCCCCAAGTCAATCAAATGAAGGCTGACTTTGAAAGATGGAGCAGTTTACCACTTACCATGGTAGGGAAAATACAATCTGTGAAGATGACAATACTTCCCAGATTTCTTTATTTATTCCAATGCTTGCCAGTCTTTATACCCAAGTCATTTTTTAAATCAGTCAACCAATTCATAACATAATTTATTTGGGGGAATAAGATTCCGAGGGTTAAGAAGTCCATACTCCAAAGAGATTGCGAGGTGGGGGATTGGGCCTTCCAAGCTTTATCCATTATTATTGGGCATCTAACATACAAAAGATACTATTTTGGCTCCATCGACCAGATACAAACAATACATTAAAGACCTATATACAAATAATATATTTGACAGTTTTGAAAATCTGTGTACACGATATAACCTTCCTCGCAGTTCTTTTTTTAAGTATCTACGGATTCGTCACTTTGTTAAGAGTAAATTTGTTCATTTTCCTGATCTCCCAGCCGTCACAGTGTTGGACAAACTTACTCTCACCTTTGTGAATAAAGTCTAATCTCTCTACTTTATTCTCAGTTGATGTCTCTTGGAGATCAAAGCCTAAACAAATATAAAAGTAGGTGGGAGGAGGAGCTTGGTATAGATCTGCCGGAGGAATATTGGGCAAAGGCACTGAAAAGAGTAAATTCTTCATCTTCATGTGCCAGACTGTGGCTTATACAATTTAAGGTTTTGCATAGAGTTAATTTAAGCAAGGCAAGGCTTGCCAGCATATACCCTGGGACGGATGCTAGCTGCGATAAATGTTCTTTTTCTCCAGCCAACCTAGTGCATTCTTTCTGGTCTTGTCCCCAACTTTCAGGCTACTGGGCAATAGTTTTTAAAACCCTAGGCGAGGCTCTTGGAGTGATGCTGGAACCCTGTCCACTTATAGCAATATTTGGTGTGGCTGATGAAACTTTTGGCCCGTAGGAGAATTGTGTTAGTTTGGAAATCTTCTACTTCCCCATCAGCTTTGGTCTGGCTGGAAGATGTAATGTTTTTTCTAAAGCTGGAGAAGATAAAATGTACACTCAGAGGGTCTGTGGAAAGGTTCTATTTCAAGTGGAGACCGTTGTTGTCGTATTTTAAAAGTCTGAAAGAGTTGCTCACTGGGTGAGTGTCCCTAATTGTAACTGAGACCCTCCCCCCTCTCTATCCTTTCCTAGCCGTTTATTTATTTATTTTCATAAACCACTCTTCTTTCTATTCATTGCCTATTTATTTATCTCCTTTTTTTTCTCCTATCGATATTCGATCGCCTCACAGAATGGTTGACACATTGTAAATAATTACCATATTTGAGCCACTTAATGTGTTATAGACATATGTGGGCATATGTTTTGGGAAAATATTGATGCATAGTTGTGAGAATGTATATTCATGTGTAAACATACTAAATGCCAAGAGGTGTATGGGGAGGGTGGGTGAGGGTAATCTTGTTCATGTTTAAAAAAAAAAAAAATGAATGAAAACATGGAGGAACATTTTTCTGCTTGAGATAACCTGTATTGTGCAATTCCTTCAATAAATAAATAATAATTAAAAAAAAAAGATATGCATTGGCAATTCAGATTCTTTGCATCTGCAATGCACTTGCATAGTAAACCTTTGCTATCCACTAATAACAACTTAGTGCCACGCATCCTATAACATTCCAGCTGCGCCAGTCAGTCAAGACATTAGCTGTTAGTCTCAACGTTACCTCCACGATACAGTGAGCACCAGTGTGGGGGGTTAACATTTACTCTTTCCGTCTATAACATTAAACATGGTGTTAATTATGATAACAGGCTACTAAAGTTCGTTGGAAACATAGAGAATTACTATGTTTTTACTCCGATTGGTTTTGAAGAGGTAATCTTTCAAATCGCAACTTAAAAGCAGTATTAGTTCTCTCCCAAGTTCGCTAGCATGATCTAGTAGTGACTAGCCAAACGTGTTCACTCACCGGAGTTTCCAGTATCGGATTATTCTATGGAATCACTTCGGCTGACACTCTTAAGTTGGACGTCTAGTTGGAAAATAACCTTATTAGTATAATTACATGTAGACTATGGTAATATTTCAAGTGTTTTATGTAATTTCATATTTCATCATCCGAAATCCGGGAGCTTCTTTCTTTGCACGTTTCATGGGGAAATCATGGGAGGAAAAAGGGATTTCTTATTCGTGGGGAGTTCCCTTGAATGGAACACATAGTGCGCCCTCTTTAGGCAATAACTTTTACTATTCCTGAGGTTAGTAGCCCTAATTTCATGTCTATTTATTTGTGATTTAACTCTAAACAGGTGTATCAAATAGACACCTAAATTGTTTTCTATTTTGGTGATTTTCTCTACATACTGTCCCAACTTTTTATGATTTGGGGTTGTACCTGCCATATGCCAGCAACACCCCAGGAGGTCTGCGATGCGGACTAGGCCATCTAGCCCTGAGATACACAAACACACACACACAGACTGGGCCATCTAGCCCTGACACACACAAACACACACACACACACACACACAGACTAGGCCATCTAGCCCTGACACACACAAACACACACACACACACACACAGACTAGGCCATCTAGTCCTGACACACACAAACACACACACACACACACACACACACACACACACACACACAGACTAGGCCATCTAGCCCTGACACACACAAACACACACACACACACACACACACACACACAGACTAGGCCATCTAGCCCTGACACACACAAGCACACACACACACACAGACTAGGCCATCTAGCCCTGACAAACACACACACACACACACACACACACACACACACAGACTAGGCCATCTAGCCCTGACAAACACACACACACACACACACACACACACACACACACACACACACACAGACTAGGCCATCTAGCCCTGACAAACACACACACACACACACACACACACACACACACACACACACACACATACACACACACACACACACACACACACACACACACACACACACAGACTAGGCCATCTAGCCCTGACAAACACACACACACACACACACACACACACACACACAGACTAGGCCATCTAGCCCTGACAAACACACACACACACACACACACACACACACACACACACACACACACAGAGACTAGGCCATCTAGCCCTGACAAACACACACACACAAACACACACACACACTGTGGTACCCCAAGCTGCACTTGGTGTCCCACGTGGTTTAAACATGGTGAATTCCCTAACCAGGGCTGTACTGGGCAGGCTCTAGGACCCTGGGAAGGTGCTCTGGGGACTAGGGAGGTCAGGCCATCCACTGATTGCAAGTTAAGGTGCAAATGGTTAGGCTAGTTTGGCACCTGAGCAATAACTAGTGCATCAGAGAGTTGAGAGTCAGAGAGAGAGAAGCAGGAATGACGAGGGGAAAGGTGCCAGTAACACTGGGTGAAAGCCGGTGGGTTTACCTGTTTTGAGTTATGTTTGACTACCTTTGTTTGTAAAGTAAGAGTTAATAAAGGACGTGCCTTACTGAAAACACCCTCATCGTGTCTCTTGGAACGCTGGGCGTTCACAACACACACACAGACTAGGCCATCTAGCCCTGACACACATACACAAACACACACACACACACACACACACACAGACTAGGCCATCTAGCCCTGACACACATACACAAACACACACACACACACACACACACACACACACACACAGACTAGGCCATCTAGCCCGGACACACACAAACACACACACACACACACACACACACACACACACACACATACATACATACTAGGCCATCTAGCCCTGACACACACAAACACACACAAACACACACAAGCACACACACACACAGACTAGGCCATCTAGCCCTGACACACACAAACACTGACACACACACACAGACTAGGCCATCTAGCCCTGACACACACAAACACACACACACACACACCCACCCACACACAGACTAGGCCATCTAGCATAGGCGAGGCTCAGGGTCAACCCTGAGACACACACACACACACATACACTCTATTACACCTACACACACTGATGGAGATAATTTCCAAACACTGTTAATGACTTAAGAATATAATAATCAAGTGCCTTGTATTATTAATTACCTTATATAAATCATGTACTTATGTAAGCAGGAACATGGCTTTTTTGTGTTTCTGCGTGTGTGTAACTTAGAATATTAGGTGCCACTTAGTCTGCATATGTACAAGAGCATGTTTAGACCAGAAGTGATAAAAAGGGTCGAACTGTGCTTCTTCCGACCTTGCAAAACTTCCATCCTTGCCTTGGACATAGGAAATCCACCACGTGGTTATCCCTGCTGAATGCTCAACTTCTGTCTATATAAATCTTGTGCGATGTGTTTATCATTGCTTCACTTTCAGCCTTGTGCTGGGAGTGAGCCCGATTGCAATTGTTGTTTGTCTAATAAATATACTTATATGAAGCTCCGGAGTCCTGAGGTAACTAGGGTGAATTTTCACCTATCAGACACTCTATTACAAACTTACACACACACACTCTCTCTATATTACACACACACACATTATGCCGCACACATCTCAGCAACTCTCTGATGATTAAGGGCTATGGGTTCTCACACACACACACACACACGTACACACACACACATACACACACACACGTACACACACACACATACACACACACACGTACACACACACACACTCATAGATACACACGCACACACACACACATTATGCCACATACATCTCAGCAACTCTCTGACAAGTAATGGTTATTTGACATGCAATTTTTTTCTCTGATCTTACACATCACGTACACACACACACACACACACACACACAGGCGCTCTCTCACAATAAGACATTCTCATTCTTTATATCCTGAAAAACTTGTTTATCTACAATTAAGTTTTCCATGAAGTGTTTACCAGCAGCAAGAAACTCTCTCACACACACACACACACACACTCACACACAAACCTGATTAATGATTACACACCATGAAAAGGGCAACTTCCAAACAGGTCACAGTGTTCGTGTCAAGGAACAATCTCCTCGATCAAAATCTATCTGGGTTCAAAAGCGGTCACTCAACTGAAACAGCCCTATTGTCTGTGATAGAGGCCTTAAAAAAACAGCTAGAGCAGCAGCTCAATCCTTGGTTCTCATCCTGCTTGACTTATCAGCCGCTTTTGACACAGTCAACCACCGCATCCTTCTGTCAAGTATCGGCATTGCTGACAGGGCACACTCCTGGTTTGAATCTTACCTCACTGGGCGCTCGCTCAACGTGTCATGGCAAGGTCAGCTATCTGTACCTCACCACCTCACCACAGGGGTTCCCCAAGGCTTGGTGTTGGGTCCACTTCTCTTTGCCATGTGCACCATTGTTGGGCCCTATCATCGCATGGTTTTTCAAATCACTGCTGCGCCAACTGTATCTGTCCTTCACTCCTGATGACACCACTGTCACAGCGCAGATCTCGAATTGTCTCTCTGATATACCCTCATGGATGAAGGATCACCATCTTCAACTTAATATGGCAAAAACAGAACTGTTGATCTTCCCAGCCAAACAGGCCATATACCGCAACATCTATATCAAAATTGACTCCTTATCTCTAGCTCCTTCCAAAGCAGTATGAAATAGACTATTCACAGACCACATTGTTACGCTAGGTCTCTATTCGTCTCTATCTCGTAGCTTGACTGTTCTCTCCTCTGTACGTCGCTTTGGATGAAAGCATCTGCTAAATGACTAAATGTAAATGAAAATGTGATTACACAAACACACTCATACTCTATTACACACACACACACACACACTATATGCCACATACATCTCAGCCACTCTCTGATGATTACACACTCACACACACACACACACTCAACTGTGAACCGCCTCCTTAACACACACACACACTCACTCACACGCACACACACACACACACACACACACACACAGCAGTGAACCTCTTCCTTCACAAACACAGGGGCTCAGTGGCATTACTGCATTGCTGTCCTGGTAGAGGACCCTGATGGCTGTGTCTTAATGTCCTTAATCTCTCTAAGTGGGCGTGTGTGTGTGTGTGTGTGTAAGTGGGCGTGTGTGTGTGTGTGTGTGTAAGCAGGCGGCAACCAGAGGTGTGTGTATGTGTGTGTGTAAGTGGGTGTGTGTTTGTGTGTGTGTGTGTAAGTGGGCGTGTAAACAGGTGTATTAAAATGCTGGAACAGACATCAGCAGACATCAGCAGCTCAGACACCATGGCATCAACACCAGGAACTATCAGAGTCCTTACAACACTGCTTCTCCTGGCCAGAGGTAAGACACACACACAAATACAAGCATGGTTTCTGTCTATGTGTGTGAAAGAGAGAGAGGATGACAATGGCCCTCATTCTCGAACATTTTCTGAAGTTTCTTCTGAAATGTTTCTTACGGGCTTCGGAAAAACAACGTAAGCAAAAGATATCCGCCAAATTCATGCACGCTTGAAAATGTGGTCCTACGCAGCAGAAGTTTTCTGGGCTGTGCTCCCCCGGAAGAGTTTTCTTAAATTGAAAGCGCGTTCTCGTGCTCCTGAATTTGCATACATACACGCCCTGCCAGCTCCTTATAAAGGCACGCAACCGTAGTGACGTGTGCAGTCGGAATCGACCGAATCTACACGAAAGCAACTCGTAAACGAGTCATGTCAAAGTAAACGAGTAAACGCAGATCTAACCTCAACTATATATTAGTGCTGTCAGTTTAACGTGTTATTAACGGCGTTAACGCAAACCCATTTTAACGCCGTTCATTTTTTTATCGCGAGATTAACGCAAATTTTTTATTATTATTTTTTTTTTTTTTTTTTTTTTAGATAAACATTCTTTTTGGCCTTGCAAACTGTGTAGTAGGCGAACGTTATGGTTTGAGTGAATGGTGAGCGCGATACGGCGAAATGGATGATAAAAAGCTTCTGAATGGAAAGTTTACTTTTAAAAGTTGTGTTGTGCAAAAGAAGCGAGCTTCACTGTTGTCTGAAAATGTCAACAGGCAGCTGGCTGAAAGCAAAGAAGTAGTAGGCTTACCTTTTATTGGTAACCTAACTGTTATGGTTCATTGTTTCTGAATTAAGAGGCCTGACTGCTATGTTCCCAGCAAACTTGAAAAAAGAAAATATTAAGCCATGGTTTAACTGCACTAGAGTCCTTGTTTACCTGAAATGTGCACTTTATAATTTTATTTTGTACCGCCCTGTTTGGCAATATTGGTTTTCAATAAAATAAAACATTTGCATAAAGCAAGCCAATCAACTTTTCCATGTTGATAAGGGCATTCAAATAAAAATAAAATGATGGAAAAAATAAATAAACGAAGGGACATTTAGAATAGATACAAATGTGCGATTAATCGCAATTAATTTTGAGTTAACTATGACATAAATGCGATTAATCGCGATTAAATATTTTAATCGTTTGACAGCACTACTATATATGTCTATGACTTGAACGGTGCAGAGATGGACTGTTGCAGGATGTAGATGTGTCCATTCTATTCCACTATAGCTATATCAACATGATTGAGTTTAGTGCTTATTTATTTATTCACTTACATTTGCAGTGTTCGTGTACATTAGATTTAGTCATTTAGCAGACACTTTTGTCCAAAGCGACGTACAAGGGATAGAACAGTCAAGCTACGAGCAATAGAGACCTAGTGTAACAATAGATACTACTTTACATAAGAAATAGAAAAACGAAATAGGAAATAAAAACGAAGTGCAGGAATGTAACTGCTATAAGTGCAAGTTAAGCACTAGTCGAAGTGCCAGTTAGGAAGGGGGGTGCTCTCTGGGTCTTCAAAAGCTTCTTAAAGGTAGAGAGGGATGCGCCTGCTCTGGTAGTGCTAGGCAGTTCGTTCCACCAACGTGGAACTACTTGAAAAATCTGGATTGCCGTACTTGCACAGACGGCAGTGCCAAACGACGCTCACTAGACGAGCGCAGCATTCTGGTGTAGTCCTTTTATTTATTTCATGACATCACGGTGCCTCGTAGAATCATGACTATAGGCCTACATGTGAAACGTAATTGTTAATGATACTTTAATCCGAGGATCTGTAGAGTTGATGTGAACGCAATCACCAACGATTTCTCACAAATTCATTAACACGGAGAGTTTTCTTAAATGTGATTCCTCAAAAAACCACAAGATGGCCCACGGGGCCATCTTGTGGTTTTTTAAGGAATCGCATTTGAGAAACTCTGGCCGAGTTACGACAGCTATTTCGAGTTCGGAAAGTCTTCTGAAGTTCAGAGCAAATCCCAGATGAGAAAACTTTCATGAATGCCAAATGTTGTCCTAAATCCAATTCAGAAGAAATTCCTCTTAAATTCCTCTTAAATTCTTCTTAACTGCGTTCGAGAATGAGGCCCATTGAGTGTAAGACACATGCACACACAGTGGCGTAACGTAGTAACAACGGGCCCAGGTGCAAGATATTATGACGGGCCCCCCTATTGAACGCAAAAAAAAAAACGAAATCAACCTTACATATTTCAGAAGCGATGGGTGTGTACAAAATTAACTCAGTCAAGAGTTTGACTCCCAGTGGGAACATTTCTTACCATAAAAGTTGTAGCGACCACTATTTACCCAACTTGTAGCCTAGTAATCCTGCCCTACCATAATGTATGTAGGCTATAACTATGTCTTGAAATGTATATCTGTTGCATGGTTGCTGACACACCACTGAGGGCAGCGATGCTGATCCCAGCTGAACTGCTGCACTGCTGCTAGCAGGGGGGTTGTCCGTGGCGGACTCCGTTGGCTGGCGACTAGAACTAGAAATAAGAAAATAAGAACTTATTAATTTAATTTAATAGTTTTTTGTTAGTTTCTATAGTGTATGTAAGATAAGCATATGATTTTGTTACAAATTGCTACTTTTCCCCAAAAAATAAAAAAAACCATGATGGAGATAAGTTTGCCTTTTCAAGAGCATATATAGCATTAGACACTGCCAGTACTATAAAAACAGCTCGTCTTTGAACACAAGCATAACTGAAAGGCGAAAATATTACACAGTACTGGGGGGGCCCGTCGAGAGACGTATGTCCCCGACACCCCATGGGCCCAGTTGCAGCAGCACCTGCTGCACCTCCTATAGTTACGCCCCTGCACACGCAGTAAAACATAAACATAGTAAAACATCTGAAAGATTGGAATGTTATTTCTGGACAACAGAAGTGTTTCTGTGTGTGTTATAAATATCTGAGTGAACAGACTGAAATGGGGTAGATGTTACGAGAACCATTACACGTTTTATTTTTACTGAGAACATACACTTCTGTGTGTGTGTGTGTGTTTTATTTCTACTGAGAACATGAACTTCTGTGAGTGTGTGTGTGTGTGTTTTATTTTTCTACTGAGAACATAAATTGTCTTTTCTAATTGACAGCAGCAGTTATTTTGACGGACAGGATAATGTTCTAATGACATGCCATTGTTTCCACACACACACAGACACACACACACACACACAAGCACACACACACACACACACAGAGTCTAATGACATGCCATTGTTTCCACACACACACACACACACACACACACACACACACACACACACACAGAGTCTAATGACATGCCATTGTTTCCACACACACACACACACACACACACACACACACACACGCACAGCGTCTAATGACATGCCATTGTTTCCAAACACACACACACACACACACACACACACACAGAGTCTAATGACATGCCATTGTTTCCACACACTTAGACGGACTAATCTCTTAGGATTTAGTCTTGAAGTCATCAGACCAGTCAAAGCACTTCGTAGAAAACAGTTCAACCATACTCTCACAAACAGACTCACCCATGCACCCACACACCCACACACCCACACACCCACAACAGGTAGCTTTGCTGTGTGGCGATATTGTATTGTTTTTTTTTTACTTAGATTTTATTGAGTTCAGTATTTGCTTCTTTTTTACCCATTTCTTTTAAGAAGTATTGGCGTAGTTGTAAATATCAGAAAAAATCTTGTTTTTCTAAATTTTATTTTTCTCTTAGTAGGCCAGGCAAAGTAGCGTTTTTCGACAGACAAATTGTAAAAGAATTTTTTGCAGCTTAGATCATTTCTCTGAGGTGTCCAGAACAACATACTAAAAGTCCTAAGAAATCCTAGTTGAGGAAATATGTTAAATTCTCATCAATCCGAGATGTGTGCCAATAAGGCCAGGCAACATTACACCCCAATGGGGCTATTTTTTTCCTTTACTCCTATCAAAATGAAACTTTGCACAATGAAACTACCCATGAAAAGTAAAATATTTTGTATTACAAGTTTCTTTGAAAATTAATTTGAATATGCAAATGAGCTATACACTAATCGAATATGCCCAAAATACACCCAAATAGGCTTAATTTTTTCCTTTACTCTTACCACGATAAAACTTTACATAGTAAAAGTATACATGAAAAGTAACTTTTTTTGTATTACAAGTTTCTTTTTAAATGGATTTGAATATGCACATGAGCTCCACACTTATTGAATACGTCCTAATTTGCATAGGCAGAAACACCATTCATATGTATAACAAATACATCGGCCCAATCTTCATCCAATCATCCTACTGCCAATGGGTGATGGCAATGCTGCTTTTAGACTGGCCTCTAACCTGAAAACTGCCTGGCTTGGTAATACCTGCCAGGGGTATAACCCCCCGCCGGTATAGTCTTCAGGGTCACGGAGGCACACAAGCCTCCCCACCACGACAAGGTAGCAACAACAGGGGAGGGCTTTTTTTGGTGTTTTTTTCTTTTCTTTTCTTTTTTCTTTTTAAAGTTTTTTTTTTTTTTTAATTCAGCCTGGATCCTCGACCCCTTCTCTGTGGCTCTTGGTTCTGGCACCCCCTATATCAGTTCCTGGTTTGTTCTTTGCTTAATTCTTCCCCTCTGGGTCATTTTCATCTGATAAATCAGGCAACTGTGAGTTTGTGCAGCTAGTACCACGACATTCTCCGCAAATGGCAGTGCAAGGGAGTCCATGTTTTTTGCATGTGCATCTCTTTGTGCTGCAGTCTTTCTTGCAACTACAGCGGACTACATCTAGTATTTCTGGTGGTGCCGCAGGCTGATCGGTCATTATTGGCATAAATCTCCCATCCAAAACATGCCACCCCCAGTCTTTTGGGTCCATACGTTCACTTCCCCCTTTCCACTCCATCATTTGGTAAATGACCCGAAGACTATGAAACTTTGCAGCTGTTGACGTTGGAGGGAGAGTTTGAGGTTCCACTGGAGATGAGTTCTGAGTTACTTTTTCACAGAATCGCCTGTATCTCAGCATATCCAGTGATTCATCTTTTTCGCCCCCATACAGTGATACTAGAGCTTTTTCACCTGCTGCAATGATGATGCCTTTCCCCACATATTTCTGTGACTGGCTGAACACCTTAGCTTGTTCGAGAAAGCTAGTGTCATTCTTTACTTTTTTCAGTGCCATTCCCTTTCCTATGCCAAATAGACGAGACGTAAAATCACAGCCTAAAATGGCATGGATAAAGAGGAGATTGTCACACACCTTGGGACCAAGTAACTCCTTCGTCTGCTTTATGCACCATATCCGTCTTGTTTTTGTTGCTTTCTTTGGTTCTGGTGCCAGAAACAGCTCCTGTGCATTCAGATCAGCATGATGCAACAAGAGTACTAACAAGTCTGTGTCATCACCTACTAAGACTGTGTCTTTTGTTCTGGCAAAGGCAATGGCAGTTTGGACAATGAGCACATCTGCATCATGATTTGCATGGTCTGTGATACACGCAGCCTTCTCAAGTTTAGCACTGAGATAAACCAAGAACCGTTGTTTGTTTTCCTTATTGTTAAGGAACTGGTCCTTTTTGGATTGGATGATCATGTCACCAGAGAAGTGTACAGTCACACCGGGAGTAGCACCTGTCCGACGCAGTTGTGTGGCGTCTTTTATTGTTGGTTCTTCTTTGTAGCCATCAAAGACTATGATAGTAGTCGTGGTGCTGAGGCTTGTGTGCCTCCATGACTCGTTTAACTTGTGTGTGACTTTTGATGAAAACTATACCGGCGGGGGGTTATACCCCTGGCAGGTACTACCAAGCCAGGCAGTTTTCAGGTTAGAGGCCAGTCTAAAAGTAGCATTGCCATCACCCTTTGGCAGTAGGATGATTGGATGAAGTTTGGGCCGATGTACTGTATTTGTTATACATATGAATGGTGTTTCTGCCTTTGCAAATTAGGACGTATTCAATGAGTGTGGAGCTCATGTGCATATTCAAATTCATTTCAAAAGAAACTTGTAATACAAAAAAAGTTACTTTTCATGTATACTTTTACTATGTAAAGTTTTATTGTGGTAGGAGTAAAGGAAAAAATTAAGCCTATTTGGGTGTATTTTGGGCATATTCGATTAGTGTATAGCTCATTTGCATATTCAAATTAATTTTCAAAGAAACTTGTAATACAAAATATTTTACTTTTCATGGGTAGTTTCATTGTGCAAAGTTTCATTTTGATAGGAGTAAAGGAAAAAAATAGCCCCATTGGGCTGTAATGTTGCCTGGCCTTATTGGCACACATCTCGGATTGATGAGAATTTAACATATTTCCTCAACTAGGATTTCTTAGGACTTTTAGTATGTTGTTCTGGACACCTCAGAGAAATAATTTAAGCTTCAAAAAATTCTTTTACAATTTATTCTACTTTTGGCTCCAAAAGGGGTTAGTTTGCCTGGACTATAGTGTCTGCAAACCGTGTAATCTATTGTCTTGTATCAATCTGCAAAAAGCTGTCAGTCCTCTATTCATCCCAAATTTAAACCTGGAGTCCATACTGTTTGGCACAAAATCTGTGTCATATGCGACCCATCTCAGTTTTTTTATCTGTGTGGATAGATTTAATTGTTTGATAACATCAAACCATATGGATAGGGTAAAGGAGACTAAAGGATTCATATGCCCTTCTGATGAGTTGTTGCTAATTTTCGGTCACCAATCATTGCTTGTATTGGGATATCTCCACCGCCACAATCTAGATATTTGCTTGTTCCATTCATTAAATTGAGAGATTGGAATTTGAACATGAATAGGTATAACAATTAAGGCATAACAACCATTTTGATGGTCTCAATTCTTGAACTGAAGCTTATCAAAAATGTTGACCAGTGGTTAAGATCTTCCTTAATTTTCTTGCTCACTTCTTCATAGTTTCTTTTCAAGTCATTGGGGCAATGGGTTAACCAAACCCCTAAATCTGTAATTGCTTTTTGAGACCAGTCAATGGTAAGCCTCTGTTCAAGATCTACTGATGGTCTGTAGTTAAATACTAATATTTGTGGTTTTTGTATGTTAAACACCAGGGTGTTTTTTTTGACAATTTCCGCCTATTTTGTTCTGTTCTCTCTTTCATTTAAAACTTGAATATCTCTAGTTCTACACATTGCATAATAACCATTCATGGCTTAAATTAAAGAAGACACTCGGCCATCAACTGCAATTAAAGTGTTTATTATGTCATTTTAGTTTACATTTCAGAGCAGCAAAAGTAAGGATTTGTTAGGAAAAAACATAACGACCTATTGTTTTTTTTTTGTTTTCTTCAGTATAGAACTGGGTTTTGAATGTCAGAGGAAACCAAAACCTTTTATTTCCTGATTCAACAACATCTTGACAGTGTGTGTAAAAAATTTGAAGCAGATTGGTAAAAGAGTATTATTATTGACCTGTTCAGATTGTGTTTCCTTCTCTTCTCTGAAGAGTATTTTTACAAATATTTCTTGAAGGTTTTCACAATGAAATCAATAAAAATGAAATTTTTACCAAATTTCAAAGTTCAATTTATACAATTCATCTTAACATTCCATTTTGTCATTACCGAAACGACTACCAAAACTTTACCATATGTTTTGGTAGTGTGACTGTTTTGGTAGTGACTGTTTCGGTAGTGACAATTCTAGCTAACTTTGAGCATAAATAAATAATTCTAGCAAGTACATGGCTAGCAAACAAATCTTTGAAGAGGTGTACACACAAACAAACATAATACTTTGCATAAACCCCCAAAAAGTTTACTTAATTGAAGAAAAATATGTGTTCGGTAGTGACCATTCTTAAGGTTACACACTGATTTTCAGACTTTGGAACACAGTTATATGAAAAGTATGGGATCTAGCTACTTACCATTCAGCCATGAGGGACAGGGATGCAGTATCACTGCCTGGTTATAAATCTAGGGGTGTGGCTAAAAACCAGGCTCAGCCAATGGACTAAAACTCCTGTGTTTCGGTAGTGACATGAAAACTATGGACATGATTTTTTGAGCATAGTTTATTTTTTTTTTTAATTAAACCCACAATAAATCTAAATCTTCTAAGTTCTGTTTAAACTCAATCATAAAGATCTTTGAAATTAGATCATTGAAAAAAATCCAAAAAATGCAAAAAGTGTTATTTACAGAAATTGAAATTTAGATGTCAGAGTTGGGGACAACTACTTCCCAATAGAAAGTACCCTATGAATGATGATTTTGTATATATTTAGCTTATCCCTATCTCATTTAATGTTTTGGGTTTAAATAGACCATAACATATTCTTAGTAAATATCTATTTCTGAATACTTAATTGTTTTGTAAAAAGTTGTTATTGTTGTGGGACCACACTTTGCACCAATTCGGTAGAATGGCCCATATATATATATATATGTATATTTAATTCAGACATTTTTATGCCAAAATCTGAAGCAACACCGCCCTGGGATAATGCACAGGGGCACGTCACAAGCCTCACATAGCCATATAGTGGATGACTTGCAGATTCGGCACTTCCTCCTCCCCTTGGTGGCTTTCAGGTGTGGATCATTGGAGAGTGCACAGGCTTCTATTGGGACAAGGTCCGTGGTTGTGGCTCACCCAACAGCTGCCTCGTTGGATGCCTGCTCCTTCCCAACTTTACCCAGCTAAGCAGCTGGGCAATCCTGAATTTCTTCTGGGTGAGGGCTTTCTGGTTCTTCATGTCTGCCATCTCCTTGTGGATGAGGAAGCTGTTCACCACCACAAGAACTTCAGGTACCAGCGTCTTGTTTTCCGGGTAACAGAGAAATATTTGATGATAGCATCAGAGAGGTCCACCCCCCCCCCCCCCCCCCCCCAAAATGCTCTTGTTGTACTGCTTGACCGGATCGGCACAGGAAAGTCCCTCCTGGACCAGCTACCATCGGGGTTGCGGACACGGCGCTGCACACACTGCCCACTGTTCGCGTTGTGTATCGATGAACACATTGTAAGGTCACGTGTGTCCTTTCACTTTGCATAAAACAAGGAGCCCTCACGTATCCAGCGCATTTCCCCTCTGGCAGCCTTCTTGCCCAGCGAATTGTCTGTTGTCCGTGGAAACCCCACACGGTTCTTCCGGATGGTCCCACAGGCCCCAAAGCGCAGCTGGTGTAGATGGCTGAAAAGCTTGGTGCTGGTGTAGAAGTTGTCTACATAAACATGGTACCCCATGCCAAGATAGGGCACCTTGAGCAGGTTATCGACTGCGTCAAAAGTTAGTCCATTGCCACTCGGAGACGGCGCCTTTCCCTTGTAAATGGTGAAGTCACACGTGTAACCACTCTGGCTGTCGACCAGGACAAACAGCTTGTAGCCCCACTTGGTGGGCTTGCCCTTCATGTACTGCTTCATCCCGATCCTTGCCTTTGTGGCTACCATGCGCTCATCCACTGACAGGTTCTCATGTGGGTGGTAGTGTGCCCTGCAGGCCGTGAGGATGTCCTCGTGAAGAGGCTTCAGGCGGAAAAGGCCATCATACCCAGGCTGACCACAGAGCTGGTCATTTACCACATCAGCAGCTGGGTCACTCATGTGTAGATTTGCTGTGATGGCCTCATACCTGTAGTCTTTCATGCCTTTCAGCACAATGCTCAAATAGTTGCACATCTCAGATGGCTTCACTTCTTTCCACCGCATCTTTGCACCCTCCACAATCTTCCGGGCAGCATATTTATTTGTGTTGATACACAGCGTCGAAATGGCATGGTTTGTGAAAAACAGCCCGAAGATTTCCTGGGGGCTGTATGATTTCTGTGAATCAAGCTGTGGTCCACGCGTCCTCTTAGGGCAGAACGGAAACTGTGGGGGGCACACATCCTCCTCAGCACCATCATGCCATCTATCCACCGGTGGGGCAGGTCTGGTGGGGGCCTTTGAAGGGGGCGGCAATGGTATGGGTGCTGTTGCTGTCTTGGAGGATGACTTCACTCTCCTTTTGGCCCTCGTCTGCCTTGCAGGAATCTGTGAAGGGCACACGTTCTCCTCAGAACCACCAGCATGCCCTCTATCCCTCAGTGGGGCAGGTCTCCTCCTCTTTGAAGGAAGCAGCCATGGTGTGGATGTTGTTGCTGTCTTGGAGGATGGCCTCACTCTCAATTAAATCAATTGGCAAATATTATACAAACAAGCCAGCGAAAATAAAACTACAGATTACTGAGTAAGCATAACTGAACATCTCCAAAACAACTTTGTAAAATAACAAAACACAATATGCAACTAAAAATAATATATATGCAACATGGGGTTGGTTTATTCCTTCCTGCTATGGGGTGGGGTTAGGTGCTAATTGCTCAGTTGTCTGTGAGACAAAATAGAGTATATATCTAGATGTCTGGGTTACAGAGTCTGATAATACATCCTAATGAGGATACTCTAAGGTTGATGGGATGAGATCAGGGACAAAGGGTGAAGACGGGGTTTTTGATAGGAGGAATGAGGCTGGTTTATCGAGGTGCGAATGGGTCAGGTGCGTGTCCGTAAATCAAAGATTATAGACAAGAGTATATTCTGTTCCATCAGTCATATGAGCATTTCTTACTATGTAAACAACACTATTAGTTCTATTATATAACTACACTATTACTATGTAAACAGCAAACAAATAAGACCAGGAAAACGTCAATTTAAAATAAGCGATGCGTGATGAAGGCTGCATCCACCCACATAACATAAGTAGCTCAGCCAGCTTGCTAGCATTCGTGCTTTTTATGAGCATTTCTTACTATGTAAACAACACTATTAGTTATATTATATTACTACTATTATAACACTATAACAACACTATTACTATGTAAACAGCAAATAAATAAGACCAGGAAAACATCAATATAAAATAAGCAATGCGTGTTGAAGGCTGCATCCACCCACATAACATAAGTAGCTCAGCCAGCTTGCTAGCATTCATGCTTTTTAGTCAGATAATACTTGGTAATAATATCGTGGAAACATACCAAAATGCATGCTCATAGTAGTAAATCCATATATGTACTTACATGTCAAGGACACGATCAATGCGATCTTCCCAATCCAACTCATCAAGGGAATCAATACTTGCCCCATCGGAATTATCATCTGCCCAGTCAAGGCTTCCAACATCGTCTTCTTCGCTGTCTTCAAACATGAACTCTAAAGCTTGTTCGGTGGTATATTTCTTCATTTTTGAATGAAGGAATAGTCAACAATATAGACAACAATATAAAATATTAAATAATATAAACTATAGGACTATAATATAAACTACGATCTGAACTCGTATGAAACTCGTATTTGGTCTGTCGTGTCACTTGTCTGCCGGCTGTCAGAGTAAAGAGAGCAATGAGCTGCGTCATTACGCACGGGCCATAAATCTGGTTCAGTCGGTTACGCATTATCAAATCAGACCTTTACATTACTCAACGACAGGCAAATGAGGTACCTTTTTAAACCTGAGAATGGGTACTATTGGATAAAATAAGTGTCAATCAGTTTCTAGTAACTTGATAGGAGGAATAGCCATTTTCGTAAAACCAGCAGTGATACCAAAGTTAGGTAGCGGTGTGTAGTACAAATGAAAATGAATGAAGAACAAGGAATGAAATATAACAACACAGTTTCGTAGAGTACATATATGGCTTTTATTATTAAGGTATGTTTCAGAAAAAAAAATGTTTGTCTTGACCGCGAGCAGTTGAGGGGAATTCGAACACTTTGCTAAAAACGTGAGGGAGGGGGGTCCGCGAGGCGCAGACACCCCTTGGTGAACAAACAGGTTAAGCTTATAGCCTGAAAGGTTGCCAAGTGTCTCAAGGAGATCTAGAAGTGCGTGGAGAGACCTATCTGGATCTGCAACATAGAACAAAATATCATCGGCATATAATGCTATTTTATGCTCTTTCCCGTTTACATCAATTCCATGGATATCATCATTTTCTCTTATAGCTTGTGCTAATGGTTCAATGTAAAGTGCAAAAAGGGTTGGGGAAAGAGGGCACCCCTGACGAGTGGACCTTTCCAGATTGATGCGAATGGTAAATCGACCGTTTATTTTAATTCTTGCTGTTGGGGCAGAATATAAGGTTCTAAAAATATCAATTACATTTTTAATGAAGCCAAACCGTTCCAGGACCAAAAACAGATATTACCAACTGACACAATCAAAAGCTTTCTCGGCATCAAGACTAATTAACGCTGGATCCATTTTACTTTCTCTAATATTTTGTATTATATGAAGTGATTGCCTGGTATTATCTTGTGTTTGGCGCCCCCTAACAAATCCTGTTTGGTCATTGTCAATCATTCAGGAATAAAGGAATCTAATCTCTTAGATATAATAGATGAATAAAGTTTATAATCCTGATTTAGAATTGAGATTGGCCTGTAGGAGCTACACAACATTTTATCCTTTCCCTCTTTTGGGATGACAGAAATAATTGCCTCATTCCATGACGGAGGGATCGAGTCCAGTTGAAAGATCTTAAGATAACTGGAATCAGGTGTTGTCCAAATGTTTTTTTACCATTCAGCATGTAGGCCGTCTGTTCCTGGGGTTGTATTATTTTGTAATTTATGCAACGCATCCTCTAGTTCTTTCCTCGAAATCACTGAGGTTAAACAGCTATTTTGATAGTCACCGATTGAGGGCAGGTCCAATGAGTTTAAAAATGTTTTTATATTCTCTTTACAATCTTGTTTTGTTTGGGAGTACAGCCTCCTGTAGTATGTTTGGAATGCAGCATCAATTTCATCCAGATTGTTATACGTTTGTTCTGTTCTTGTGTCCAGAATCTTATAAACTGATCGTGAAATCTGTTTTTTCCGTATTTGCTTTGCCAATAACTTTGTAGCTCTGGGACCTACTTCATAATATGATTGTTTTAAGGATTCATATTTTTTGTCTAACTCCTCTTTATAGAAATTTGATATGATTTTTGATTTCTTTAATTTCACACATTATCTGTTCGCTTCGATTCTCACTGTGCATTTTTTCTAGTTCTCCCAGTTTTCTTTTCAAGTTGATTCAGTCTATTTTCTTTTGCCTTCTTCATAGCTGCGCTAAGAGATATCAATTTGCTACTGACAACAGCCTTTAAAGTGTCAAGAGCTGCATCTCAAAGCCGGTGAGATTAAATTCCTGAAAAAACAGTGGGTGGGAGAGGCATTCGAATCAACCTATACATCTAAAAATAGAGGAGTAGGTATTCTAATAAGAAAATCCTTACCTTTCCACTCAGAACACTCTGACCCAGAGGGTAGATATTTAATAGTCTTGTGTGAAATCCATGGAGATAAATATACACTAATAAATATCTACTCTCCCCGTCAGCTAACATGAAGTATCTTAGAAATATTCAATCAATAATCAATAGTATATCAGCAGGAAGAATTATTTTTGCCAGAGGTTTAAATCAAGTCTTTAAAGAACATGATAGTTCTAACTTTAAGAGGAAGCCTAATGTTCCCAAGGAACTTCTTGAATTCCTTGCATTAAATGACCTAACAGATGTGTGGCGACAAATGCATTTAAGACCATAAAGATTATAACTATAAAGATTAATCACATTATTCTCATGCACAAAACAGCTATAGCTGCTTAGATTACATCTTCGTATCCAAAGAAGTAACTTCTAAAATACATGACATAGTTATATCAGATCACGCGGCAGTTACTTGCACTATGTGCCCCCCATCAAATAAGTTACTGCATAGAATCTGGAGGATGAATAGAAAACATCTGAAAGATGAGGAGTTTAATAAATACGTAATAAAAAACATTAACCCTTTGTTGCCAGCCCCTAAAATGACCGATTTAGGGTGCTTTCAATTAAAGCAGTGATGTAAGAACACTTTGTAACATATATCAATGTGTGATATCTCATTTTAAAGCTAATAGTAAGGAGTACAACACAGCACACAGTTTTTTCATTTTTCAAAGATTTGTTTTAATTAAAAATATTTATGCACATTTTTATTAATTATTCACATAAATTATGTACAATTTCTCATCTGAAGAGCTAAGTATACATATTTATTAAAACATTTCAACTACAATTCAAAACATACTCAATCAGCCATATCTTCCTAAAAATTCAGCTTGATCTGAGCAAAACCTCAAATATTACAGCCCAATATCTGGCGTCCTCCACATTATGTACATTTCAAAATTCCAGTAAAATTCAGTGTGATAAAATATGTCCAGTTTGTAGCGAAGGGAGAGCGTGGTCACCCCACATGGATTTGAACCTTGGTCTACAGGGTGCCAAAACATGCACTCTGACTGCCATACCAATGAGCCAGGCTCCATAGTGTGGCAGTCAGAGCACACACTCATCTGTAGTGACGGCACTTCGTCACACTGCCCTCCACTTCGGGAAGTGCACCCTTGCGCTTCTTGCACATAGGCATTCCTCGCGCATCCACCAACCGTACTTCTCCCATCCAGAGTGCCCCCCCACACACACACACACACACACAAGTGCTTCACCCATCTATGGGGCCCACTCACACAGGGGTCAACTTACCTGGGGGTCCCTCATACAGTGTTACGGCCACGCCTCCGATGACCTCTAGGGAAGCCATCCCACCTCTGACATCATTTGTAGCAAACAGAGAGCATAGTCAACTCACCTGGCCTGGCTACAGGGTGCCAAACATTCACTCTGACTGCAATACCAAAGAGCCAGGCTCTAGAACCGGATTGATTCGGAGGGAGGGAGGGCGGGAGAGATAAAGAGAGAGAGAGGGGAGAGAGAGAGAGAGTGAGAGACTATGCTCTCTGTTCGCTACAAATGGTGTCAGAGGTGGGATGGCTTGCCGTGAGGTTATCGGAGGCGTGCCCGTAAAACTGTATGAGGGGAACATGGGCTTTGGGCAAGGTCTACCATGTCACGGGATCGGCTCATAGCCCTGATGGCCATGATACATGTAGTGGACCCCAGTGCTGAGGATGGAAATGATAAGCTGAGAAAAGTCAGAACTTTCCTTGACCTTTTCAAGGAGCGCTGCAAAGCTCTGCATCAGCCCTTTCAAAATGTGTCCGTTGATGAACGAATGGTGAAGAGTAAGCCCAGATCTCGAATTTGTCAATATATAAAAAGGTACAACTCTCCTGGCTTGTAGGCCTCTTGGCCCTTTCCCTCTTGGTCTCACACCTCTCCCTCTCGCTGGTCTTGGGTTGGCTGCCAGATTTTCAGGAGCACCCTCATCGCTGCTCTCCTCGTGGCTAATATTGCCATTACCTAAGCTGAAAATCAATTGATCAGAAAAAGGAACAGTTCATTTATATATTATTGTACAGAAGTGAAATTACAAGCACACAAAACCTTGAAGTCTCAAATCAACAACGAAATATTGACAGAACTACACAAACTAACTACACTAAAACCATAAGTTACCGTCAAAATTGTTCATGAATTAGGTTAGAAAATTATCTTGGAAAATAAATACTCCTTTATCTTTTCTTCTAAATTTCTTGTAAGTCCCTGCTTGCTTATGCCTTTAAAACGCATAAATGAAAACCCAGTAACATGTTGTTTGCTATTAGTACAAGGTGCGTACTACAGCTTTGCGGTAAACAAAACACACGTGAATATTCGCCCTCAAATGTCTTATAAATCTACAAATCTAGCCAAGTTGATAGCCGAACACAAAACTAAATACAAAGGTTTGATAAAGTTTATTATTTACTCTGAGAAACAAATGAGGAAAGCATGCATTGCAGTGACTACTTGTTGGGTGTGTGTATTTACGATGAAACGTACCTTGTGATAGAAACGGAGTGGGAGTACTTTTCTCCGGCGCTTTCTCCTTCCAATCCTTGGTAAAATTCAAACTTTTCTCCACTAGAAATCCATCCAATACCACTGTGTACATTGCTTTCTTGGTCACTCATCATTCATTAGAAATGCTGCCTCTGCTTGTCCTGAAAATAGCTGTTGATCACTGAGGTGTCGCTTACTTGCGGACCCCATGTTTGTTTTTCTAACCTCAAAGTCACGTAACTCGCGTAGCTTGATTTGACAAGCTCTGTGGGACTAACCAATCAATAAGATGGATTTAAAAAGCATGCAATCTGATTGGATAGGTCTTGAGGCTTTTATAAAAAAAAAATATGTTATTTTCCGTTGTCATGGCACCAAAACGTCATCGTTCCGAAAGGAACGATATTAACACGGGGCGGCACCAAAGGGTTAATGAATTCATAACAATAAATGTTACTGATAGTAAGGAAAAGCCACCTGTTCATATTATATGGGATGCTTTTAAAGAATATATTAAGGGGATCATTATCTCCTTTTCGTCTAGAAAGAACACAGAATTAAATCAAAAAGTTATACAATTAGAGACCGATATCAGTCGAGCAGAACACCGGCATAAGAAATCTTGTCTAAAGTACGATATGGAACACTTGCAAAGATTGAAGCTAGAATATGACCAGCTGCTGCTAGAAAAAGCTAATAATGTTAGGTATAACAAATTAAGCTATACATCATCAAAAAAGACCGGGAAGCAGTTGTCCGCATTGGTAAAAAAGATGTCTAAAAGAGAGACTATTATACTAAAAGATCCAGTGAACAATTCTGTGATTAGGGATAACAAATTTATTAACCAAAATGTTGCTTCTTTTTATGCAAAACTATAAAAATCAGTTAATAGTAAAAAGTAGGGATGCACCGATACCACTTTTTTACAAACCGATACGAGTATGAGTATTTTTATTCGTGTACTTGCCGATACCGAGTACCGATACCGATACTTCTTAGATTTGGTCTCCATGAAAGTGCAATTAATTTGGAGGCAGATTTTATTTTATCCTCTGCAGATTATGTCAAGCCTATAGTACAAAATTAACAGAAGGCTATCCCAGGCCAAAAATAAACAGAGCTTTCTGGTTTTAACACACAAAAACAGACAAATATAGACAATATCATCACATGAGACAAAATGCAAACATAACCAGATAAAGGCAATTCAATTTGCTGCATAGTTAACAACACAGTCTGCTTAACAAAAAGTGAACAGAACTATTACTAGATTAGCACAAGAGCACATTTCAGTTACAAAAGGATCAGAAGAATCTCCTGCTCAAGTACACAAACAATCACTTAACCTATGTGGCACAGTCTTTCTCTCTACCTCTCTCTCTGTGTGTGCGTGCGCGTTTTTTTCTTTTGCAAGACGTCAGTTAAGATTGGTTGCTTCGGTCTTGCGCCACTAGCATCAGTGAACGCTGTGTACTAAGCACTATGGTGTGTCTTCAGATGTTTAATCAAATTGCTTCTGTTAAACAAAGTACTTTCCTTTCCGCCCCTCCACACCGTAGCAGTGCGGATCTTACACTGTGCCTTACTCCTGTCGTCGTCATTTATCTTAAAATGAGCCCAAATCGCCGTTAAGGCAGCTCAACGGAATTGCTAATCGCTAACGAGATGCTAGCAGCTAAATTTAGCAAAACCTGTATACTGAAATACTTTGACACTATGACAAACTTTCCTAACACAGTCAAACATCAAGCAAATGCAACACAAGATGGCAAATAAGCTACTTACTAGTCTGGCAGAGAGTGGTAGGACAGGTAGGACAATAAATCACATTTTGTGTCAGCATAGCCCAGCCAGTTTGATGCAGTGAAATACTGATGAGTGGTATCGGTGCTTGGTATCGGCAATTCAAAACGTGTACGAGTACGAGTATTTTAACGAAGTATCGGCACCGATACCGATACTGGTATCGGTATCGGTGCATCCCTAGTAAAAAGCTATCAGAGCAACACAAAGGTCTTCTGGCCAAAGATATTTCCTTGTTGGAAATCGAAAAGGCAATTGACAGCTTCCCAAAAGGCAAGGCTCCAGGGATGGATGGGCTACCAACCGAGTTTTATTCAACATTCTGGTCCCAAATAAATATTCTCTTCCTGGAAGTCATAAAATACTCTACTACAAATGAAACCGTGCCACCCTCAATGTACAATACCATTATCAATGTTATTCATAAAGCCAGGTAAAGAGTGCATTAAACCTTCTGATTTCAGACCAATAAGTCTGATTAATGCAGATAATAAAATAATTACAAAAGTTATAAATAATAGAATTACTGAAATACTTCAATCAATTATTCATTTTAATCAAACCGGGTTTATTAAAGATAGACAGTTAAAAACTAACGTTAGAACTTGTATATCTCTAACACAATTTGCTACAAAAGCCTTGGCTGTAGAGCCGTTGGCTCAGAAAATACGCCAATCAGACAAGATAAGTGGGATTAACATCGGAGGGGAATGCTATGAACTCGGTTTGTATGCTGATGATTTGATGTTGTATCTGACTAATATAGAAAAATCTATTCCATATCTGATGACATTTATTGAGCAGTATTCAAAAATATCCGGTTACAAAATGAATATGGACAAGACAGAACTTTTATCAACAACAGGGCTCTAACCCAAAACTGAGAACTTATTAAAATACAATTTTAAATTGCAAAAGGAAAGGATTAAATACCTAGGGTGTTGTATCAGTTTAGATAAAACAAAACTATATAAAGACAATTTCTCTCCATTAATAAAGGATAGTCTAGATAAATGGAAAGACTTACCAATGAATTAAATAGGCAGAATTAATTTGCTTAAAATGATATGGCTCCCAAAATGTCTGTTCATCTTTCATAAAATACCAATGACCCTTCCTAAAAAGTTTTTTAGTTGAATGTCACTTTTTCTTTTGAATGTATACATTTGAAGACTCCTGTTTCGCATTGTAGTGTGGACAGGAGAAACGGTGGATTTCAGATACGCTAATGTTCGGTTGCCATGGCACTGGGGGTAGCTTGCAGGGCAGGAGTGGCGTAACCATGACAACAATTGTCATTTCAACGTGTTAGTGCGGATGGCAAACATTCTGAAAACAAAATGAAAACGGTAGTGTGGACGGAGATTGTATTTATTGCGAGTATTAGTATGTACCCGGGTTAGTGTAGACAGGGCT
This sequence comes from Clupea harengus, assembly GCF_900700415.2. Lineage (NCBI taxonomy): Eukaryota > Metazoa > Chordata > Actinopteri > Clupeiformes > Clupeidae > Clupea > Clupea harengus. The sequence goes on from NW_024879572.1 coordinate 197,971, forward strand.
TAAGTTTGCTGTAACCTCGTGAACCAAAAGCTCTCATTCTAATTCTAATTCTAATTCTAACTCATCATCCATGGTGGCAGGAACACACAAGCCCATTCTCCCGTCTTTTAGCAGCGCGCTAATTACACTAGAGGGCGGTGAATGGGGAGATGTCTGAGGCACTTTGAGTAGAAAACATTTATAAATCCAGATTGGATCTAAACGACTCTAGAGCCTTCACCCACGTAAAATGTGTAACCTTGACTGAACTAACCAGTGTAACATTGACTGATTGACTGAATCTGAGTGTAATATTTTATGATTATTGTTATAGTGTGTAATAATAATTATTAATTGTAAAATTAATCTCATGACTGACCCTGAGCTCTAACCTCATTGTCTTTAAGGATCCGTCTCACAGCTGAATGGTGAGACCCCTCCTTCATCACACACACACACACAAATACACATAAACAGACACACATACATGCACAGACAGACACACACACACACACACACACATGCACACACACATACATACATACATACATACATACATACATACATACACACAAATACATGCACACACAGACACAGAGTCAAACACACACACACACACACACACACACACACATACATACATACATACACACACATACATGCACACACAGACACAGAGTCAAACACACACACATACATGCACACACAGAGGTACAGGCACACAAACATACATGCACACACACACACACTCACACACATGCACACACACACACACACATACATACATACATACATACACACACATACATGCACACACAGACACAGAGTCAAACACACACACACATACACACACACACATACATGCACACACAGAGGTACAAACACACAAACATACATGCACACACACACACAAACACACACACACACACATACATACATGCACACACAGACACAGAGTCAAACACACACACACACACACACACTCATGCACACCCTAAGACACAGACAGTTGTCTGACCCCTTTGACCACTATGATTCCCTTAAGTGTGTGGGCAAGCCCCCCTCAACACCCGCATAGTGGGGGGAGAGGACGCCCCTGTGGGGGCGTGGCCATGGCAGGCCAGCCTTCACAACATAGGCCGCCACTTCTGCGGCGGGTCCCTCATCAACAAGGACTGGGTGATGACTGCAGCGCACTGCTTCCCAAGGTGAGACTCAAGGCGCTCTTGCGGGTATTTTGGCCCAACACGCTCACCGTAGCTCCGTAACTCTACCGCACAGCATCATGGGTACCGCTTTAAGAAACATTATGCAGGATTTTAGGTATCACTTTACTGAACCTTCAAAAGACGCACACACACACGCACAACATAACATAATTTAACATAGTCTTGTCATGGCAGATGTCATATCAGTTTCTACTGATGTAACAGCATCATTTTACCTTAATCACTGGCATGACTGTATGGTGCTATGACAGCTTAATGACATGTCATGGCATATAAAATTCGGGAAGATGTCATGCCAATTACCGGTAATATAAACTCACTCTGGCTACGTGCACTAGCATATAAACTCACTGCTGTGGCTACGTGCACTAGCATATAAACTCACTGCTGTGGCTACGTGCACTAGCATATAAACTCACAGCACTAATCTGAAGATGAAATTCCTAAATTAATTCCTGAAGAGGAGATTCAATTCAATTCAATTTTATTTATATAGCGCCATAACTATACAATTGTCTCAAGACGCTTTACAGAGCCCAGAGCCTGAGCCTGATGCATCTCTAGAGATGCCCGTGTGTGTGTGTGTGTGTGTGTGTGTATTTGTGTCAGTGTGTGTGTGTGTGTGAGTGTGTGTGTGTCAGTGTGTGTGTGTGTGTGTGTCTGTGTATGGCCTCCAGCCTCACAGCCCCATACCTTGAGAGACGTGCTGGCGACAGACACAAGCACCTATGTGTTTTAACTTATTGTCCACCTCCCACGTTACAAGTGAAGCGTGCGTGCGTGTGTGCGTGCGTGTACCTACAGTTACAGGTGACGTGTGTCTCTTCCTCTCTCTGTGCAGCACCAGCACCTCCAGGCTGGTCGTCTACCTGGGGAGGCAGAATCAGGAGGGCAACAACTCCAACGAGATTTCCAGGACCGTCTCTCAGATCATCAGACATCCCAAGTACAACAGAAGGACCAGTGATAACGACATCGCCCTCCTCCGCCTCTCATCCTCCGTCAACTTCACTAACTTCATCCGCCCCATCTGCTTGGCAGCAGCCGACAGCACCTTCAACCGGGGCACCAACAGCTGGGTGACAGGCTGGGGCACCATCAATGAGACAGGAGGTGAACACACACTTACACGCACTCACACGCACACACACACGCGCACGCACACACACACACACACACTCACACGCACACTCACACGCACACACACACGTGCACACACACACTCACACTCACACTCTCACTCTCACTCTCACTCTCACTTGCGCACGCGCACATACACACACTCACACTCTCACTCTCACTCTCACACACGCACGCACGCACGCACGCACACACGCACGCACGCACGCACACACACACACACACTCACTCACTCACTCACTCACACTCTCACTCTCACACACACACACACACACACACTTTAAAAATTAACCTGATTGTCTCCTGTCTCTCCTAGTGTCCCTCCCCTCACCACAGACCCTTCAGGAAGTGGATGTGCCGGTGACGGGGAACAGGAACTGTTTCTGCCAGTACAACCCGAGAGGCAGGACCATCACTGACAACATGATCTGTGCTGGGAGGGACGAGGGGGGCAAGGACTCCTGCCAGGTGATCATGTGACTATTTACTAGGGATGGGTATCGTTTGGGTTTTTTCCGATATCGGTGCTAAAACGATACTTTTAAAACGATACCGGTGCCTAAACGGTGCCTGAACCGATACTTAAAAAAAAAGCACAAAACGATGATTGACGACATTAAAGAAAGGATTTTTTTATTGCCAAGGCAAAATTTCTTCTTCAAATTGAACAATATATTAACTGTTTAAAGTATACTATAAATATAAATAAATACAGAACACTTGGCTTCAAACTACAGCTTCAAACGTTTTAACTTTAAACTATGAACAATATATTAACTGTTAACAACAGTTTACAGTATACTTAAATAAATATAAATAAATACAAAACACAGACACACTCTGTACACACACTACAGCTTCATACTTCAGTAATTGTTTTGCAGAAATATGAGCATATTTGCCTTCGGAGTCAAAAATGTATTATTTTGTTTGCATTTATTTCATGAAATTTCACCATTTTCTGATTTGTTTATACCTATCTTTTCTATCTTGTTTATACTTAATCTTGTTATTTGAACCCACTGGGTACGTGAACTTGTACTGCCCCTTTAAGAGACTAGGTTTAGTTTTGCTGGCATCTCCGTTTAGTCTTCAGTCTGCGGTTGCTGATCTGCCTTTGACTCTTGCCTTCTATCCCCCCTTTACACGCAATTGTTTTGTTGCATTTGCTGCACGTTGCGTTGTTTGAATCTTTTTGTGCGAAATACAGCCACACTTTTGACCGTTTACCTTTCGCCATTTTCTCTGTTAAATTGATGGCTAGCTCTGTTTGTGCTTGCTCTGTGAAATGCTGCCTGCTCTTCGCTGTGATAAGACTGTTGCTATGTATTCACCAATGAGCGTGAGCGACACAGGCCAACGTTTACATTGGGAGATGGGGCAGTTTTAAATGTGCCCCACAAAATCAGCCTAGCAGCGGAAAAAATTATTCATTCAGACAGTGTTGCATATGAACGCGTTCATTGAACGAAAGTTCATGAACTCGTTCATAATTTTGGTAAACGTGAACTGAACGTACTGTAATACTGCCTGATGAACGATACTGTGAACGCGTTCATTCTGGTGTCTGTGAACGGCACGTTCACTCTTTTTAATTTCGTTCAATAAGGTGCCAGATTCCTAGAGACATCCAGGCGAAAAACACACCGTTAACAGTCCTGCTGTATCCAGGGTTGCCCAACCAGTCAATCGCTGCGTGAGCTTTTTTTCTACTGTCTATGCCTGGCAAGTGTGAGAGCGCCGAAGTTGCGTAGAGGCCGAGAGCGGTATTGCAGACAGATAGAGATTTCAATCTGGCAACGGCAGCCACCAGTGTCGAAAAATTATAACTCGCAACATATTGAAAATAAGTACTGAACTAGTTAATTTTTTGAAAACTGTGAACTTAGTTCAACATTTTGAATAATGAACTATGAACTGAACTAGTTCATGTAGAAAGTGAACTTTCCCAACACTGCATACAGATCGAACTCAGACAGATCTACGCCACTAATGTCACTGCTCGTTAGCTATCGCTAGTTTTGTACTGTTTTGGAACCAGCCCCCGTGTTTCATGCTGCAGCCTGAAATAATTCCCGTTGATGAGACAACATTTTACGTGAGTTTTGTTCATTTAGCTGCATGATTTGTTGCTGTTATTTATTTCAAAACGATACTTTTAAAACGATACCGGTGCCTAAACGGTGCCTGAACCGATACTTAAAAAAAAAGCACAAAACGATGATTGACGACATTAAAGAAAGGATTTTTTTATTGCCAAGGCAAAATTTCTTCTTCAAATTGAACAATATATTAACTGTTTAAAGTATACTATGAATATAAATAAATACAGAACACTTGGCTTCAAACTACAGCTTCAAACGTTTTAACTTTAAACTATGAACAATATATTAACTGTTAACAACAGTTTACAGTATACTTAAATAAATATAAATAAATACAAAACACAGACACACTCTGTACACACACTACAGCTTCATACTTCAGTAATTGTTTTGCAGAAATATGAGCATATTTGCCTTCGGAGTCAAAAATGTATTATTTTGTTTGCATTTATTTCATGAAATTTCACCATTTTCTGATTTGTTTATACCTATCTTTTCTATCTTGTTTATACTTAATCTTGTTATTTGAACCCACTGGGTACGTGAACTTGTACTGCCCCTTTAAGAGACTAGGTTTAGTTTTGCTGGCATCTCCGTTTAGTCTTCAGTCTGCGGTTGCTGATCTGCCTTTGACTCTTGCCTTCTATCCCCCCTTTACACGCAATTGTTTTGTTGCATTTGCTGCACGTTGCGTTGTTTGAATCTTTTTGTGCGAAATACAGCCACACTTTTGACCGTTTACCTTTCGCCATTTTCTCTGTTAAATTGATGGCTAGCTCTGTTTGTGCTTGCTCTGTGAAATGCTGCGTTCATTCTGGTGTCTGTGAACGGCATGTTCACTCTTTTTAATTTCGTTCAATAAGGTGCCAGATTCCTAGAGACATCCAGGCGAAAAACACACCGTTAACAGTCCTGCTGTATCCAGGGTTGCCCAACCAGTCAATCGCTGCGTGAGCTTTTTTTCTACTGTCTATGCCTGGCAAGTGTGAGAGCGCCGAAGTTGCGTAGAGGCCGAGAGCGGTATTGCAGACAGATAGAGATTTCAATCTGGCAACGGCAGCAACCAGTGTCACACCGCCACATTCAATGTTTTGCACTTTGAATGTTGCACTTTCAAGTTCAACCTTAATTTCCTACCTCAGCCAGCAACAAGTGTTAAAGCAACAAATGGGGGAAGGATTTTCCTTTAATGCAAATGTAAATCCTGGTTGGATAAGGATTCAAAATTGGATATGAAGATGAAATCTGACACATAGTTTCAGGGTTAAACTAATACAATAATTACTGTCTGTGGTTCTATATGGGCTGTGGAAATAATTTAGAAAAATTATAACTCGCAACATATTGAAAAAAAGTACTGAACTAGTTAATTTTTTGAAACTGTGAACTTAGTTCAACATTTTGAATAATGAACTATGAACTGAACTAGTTCATGTAGAAAGTGAACTTTCCCAACACTGCATACAGATCGAACTCAGACAGATCTACGCCACTAACGTCACTGCTCGTTAGCTATCGCTAGTTTTGTACTGTTTTGGAACCAGCCCCCGTGTTTCATGCTGCAGCCTGAAATAATTCCCGTTGATAAGACAACATTTTACGTAAGTTTTGTTCATTTAGCTGCATGATTTGTTGCTGTTATTTATTTCAATCGGCTCAGGCACCGAAAGGAAGCACCGAAAGGAAGCACCGAAAGGAAGCACCGAAAGGAAGCACAGAAATCTGTGTTGCATTTCGGTCTGGGTAGGTACCGGTTGTATAGGAACTGGTGCCATATTGGACCGGTTCTCGGTACCCAACCCTACTATTTACTCCTGTCAGGTGATCATGTGACTATTTACCTCTGTCAGGTGGTCATGTGACTATTTACTCCTGTCAGGTGATCATGTGACTATTTACTCTGTCAAGTGGTCATGTGACTATTTACTCTGTCAAGTGGTCATGTGACTATTTACTCCTGTCAGGTGATAATGTGACTATTTACCCCTGTCAGGTGATCATGTGACTATTTACCTCTGTCAGGTGGTCATGTGACTATTCAATTACATTTTATTTATATAGGAACAAAACATTACATTTGTCTCAAGGTGATTTATAGAGCCCAGGGCCTGAGCCCCCTTGGAGAAGACAGGAATAAAAACTCTGTTATTCAGGAAGAAACCTTAAGCAGTCAGGTGATCATGTGTTTACCTGTGTCAGGTGATCATGTAAGGGTTTACTTGTGTCAGGTGATCATGTGTTTACCTGTGTCAGGTGATCATGTGTTTACCTGTGTCAGGTGATCAAGTGACTGTTTCTGAGATTATGGGATGGTAACACCAGTCTGTTCTGACCCATCTCTCAGGACGATTCTGGCGGTCCGATGGTGAGTAAGCAGGGTTCTGTGTGGGTCCAGGCGGGTGTTGTGAGCTTCGGCATCGGCTGCGCCCGGGCCCAGGTCCCAGGAGTGTATGCACGCGTCTCTCAGTACCAGAGCTGGATCAACACCCAGATCACCAGCGACCAGCCGGGCTTTGTGACCTTCACCTCCACCGGGACTGATGCAGACCTGAGTGCCACCTGCACCGGCCTGCCTGCTGTCATCACCCCCGCCACCACCCCTGCCAACACCACACCGGCAGGTAAGTCACACCACCACAACCACCACCACCACCAATCCAGTCTACTTTGTTTGTGTGTGTGTGTGTCCTACCTGTGGGTGTGTGTGTGTGTCTACCTGTGTGTGTGTGTGTGTGTGTGTCCTACCTGTGGGTGTGTGTGTGTGTCTACCTGTGTGTGTGTGTGTGTGTGTGTGTGTGTGTCTAACTTGTGCATGTGTGTGTGTGTGTGACCTACCTGTGGGTGTGTGTGTTTGTCTACCTATGTGTGTGTGTGTGTGTGTGTCTAACTTGTGCACGTGTGTGTGTGTGTGTGACCTACCTGTGGGTGTGTGTGTTTGTCTACCTATGTGTGTGTGTGTGTGTGTGTGTGTCTAACTTGTGCACGTGTGTGTGTGTGTGACCTACCTGTGGGTGTGTGTGTGTGTCTACCTATGTGTGTGTGTGTGTGTGTGTGTGTGTGTGTGTCTAACTTGTGCACGTGTGTGTGTGTGACCTGTGTTTGTCTACCTGTGTGTGTGTGTGTGTGTGTGTGTGTGTGTGTGTGTGTGTGTGTGTGTGTGTGTGTGTGTGTGTGTCATTTCAATTGTCATTTCAACGTGTTAGTGTGGATGGCAAACATTCTGAAAACAAAATGAAAACGGTAGTGTGGACGGAGATTGTATTTATTGCGAGTATTAGTATGTACCCGGGTTAGTGTAGACAGGGCTTAAGTTTGCTGTAACCTCGTGAACCAAAAGCTCTCATTCTAATTCTAATTCTAACTCATCATCCATGGTGGCAGGAACACACAAGCCCATTCTCCCGTCTTTTAGCAGCGCGCTAATTACACTAGAGGGCGGTGAATGGGGAGATGTCTGAGGCACTTTGAGTAGAAAACATTTATAAATCCAGATTGGATCTAAACGACTCTAGGGCCTTCACCCACGTAAAATGTGTAACCTTGACTGAACTAACCAGTGTAACATTGACTGATTGACTGAATCTGAGTGTAATATTTTATGATTATTGTTATAGTGTGTAATAATAATTATTAATTGTAAAATTAATCTCATGACTGACCCTGAGCTCTAACCTCATTGTCTTTAAGGATCCGTCTCACAGCTGAATGGTGAGACCCCTCCTTCATCACACACACACACACAAATACACATAAACAGACACACATACATGCACACACAGACACACACACACACACACACACATGCACACACACATACATACATACATACATACATACATACATACATACATACATACATACATACATACATACACACAAATACATGCACACACAGACACAGAGTCAAACACACACACACACACACACACACACACATACATACATACATACACACACATACATGCACACACAGACACAGAGTCAAACACACACACACATACACACACACACATACATGCACACACAGAGGTACAAACACACAAACATACATGCACACACACACACAAACACACACACACACACACACACACATACATGCACACACAGACACAGAGTCAAACACACACACACACACACACTCATGCACACCCTAAGACACAGACAGTTGTCTGACCCCTTTGACCACTATGATTCCCTTAAGTGTGTGGGCAAGCCCCCCTCAACACCCGCATAGTGGGGGGAGAGGACGCCCCTGTGGGGGCGTGGCCATGGCAGGCCAGCCTTCACAACATAGGCCGCCACTTCTGCGGCGGGTCCCTCATCAACAAGGACTGGGTGATGACTGCAGCGCACTGCTTCCCAAGGTGAGACTCAAGGCGCTCTTGCGGGTATTTTGGCCCAACACGCTCACCGTAGCTCCGTAACTCTACCGCACAGCATCATGGGTACCGCTTTAAGAAACATTATGCAGGATTTTAGGTAACACTTTACTGAACCTTCAAAAGACGCACACACACACGCACAACATAACATAATTTAACATAGTCTTGTCATGGCAGATGTCATATCAGTTTCTACTGATGTAACAGCATCATTTTACCTTAATCACTGGCATGACTGTATGGTGCTATGACAGCTTAATGACATGTCATGGCATTTAAAATTCGGGAAGATGTCATGCCAATTACCGGTAATATAAACTCACTCTGGCTACGTGCACTAGCATATAAACTCACTGCTGTGGCTACGTGCACTAGCATATAAACTCACTGCTGTGGCTACGTGCACTAGCATATAAACTCACAGCACTAATCTGAAGATGAAATTCCTAAATTAATTCCTGAAGAGGAGATTCAATTCAATTCAATTTTATTTATATAGCGCCATAACAATACAATTGTCTCAAGACGCTTTACAGAGCCCAGAGCCTGAGCCTGATGCATCTCTAGAGATGCCCGTGTGTGTGTGTGTGTGTGTGTGTATTTGTGTCAGTGTGTGTGTGTGTGTGTGTGTGAGTGTGTGTGTGTCAGTGTGTGTGTGTGTGTGTGTCTGTGTATGGCCTCCAGCCTCACAGCCCCATACCTTGAGAGACGTGCTGGCGACAGACACAAGCACCTATGTGTTTTAACTTATTGTCCACCTCCCACGTTACAAGTGAAGCGTGCGTGCGTGTGTGCGTGCGTGTACCTACAGTTACAGGTGACGTGTGTCTCTTCCTCTCTCTGTGCAGCACCAGCACCTCCAGGCTGGTCGTCTACCTGGGGCGGCAAAATCAGGAGGGCAACAACTCCAACGAGATTTCCAGGACCGTCTCTCAGATCATCAGACATCCCAAGTACAACAGAAGGACCAGTGATAACGACATCGCCCTCCTCCGCCTCTCATCCTCCGTCAACTTCACTAACTTCATCCGCCCCATCTGCTTGGCAGCAGCCGACAGCACCTTCAACCGGGGCACCAACAGCTGGGTGACAGGCTGGGGCACCATCAATGAGACAGGAGGTGAACACACACTTACACGCACTCACACGCACACACACACGCACGCACACACACACACACTCACACGCACACTCACATGCACACTCACACGCACACACACACGTGCACACACACACTCACACTCACACTCTCACTCTCACTCTCACTCTCACTCTCGCACGCGCACACACACACACTCACACTCACTCTCACACTCACTCACTCACTCACTCACTCACTCACACACACTCACACTCTCACTCTCACTCTCACTCTCACTCACGCACGCACGCACGCACGCACGCACACACACACACTCACTCACACTCTCACTCTCACACACACACACACACTTTAAAAATTAACCTGATTGTCTCCTGTCTCTCCTAGTGTCCCTCCCCTCACCACAGACCCTTCAGGAAGTGGATGTGCCGGTGACGGGGAACAGGAACTGTTTCTGCCAGTACAACCCGAGAGGCATCAACATCACTGACAACATGATCTGTGCTGGGAGGGACGAGGGGGGCAAGGACTCCTGCCAGGTGATCATGTGACTATTTACTAGGGATGGGTATCGTTTGGGTTTTTTCCGATATCGGTGCTAAAACGATACTTTTAAAACGATACCGGTGCCTAAACGGTGCCTGAACCGATACTTAAAAAAAAAGCACAAAACGATGATTGACGACATTAAAGAAAGGATTTTTTTATTGCCAAGGCAACATTTCTTCTTCAAATTGAACAATATATTAACTGTTTAAAGTATACTATAAATATAAATAAATACAGAACACTTGGCTTCAAACTACAGCTTCAAACGTTTTAACTTTAAACTATGAACAATATATTAACTGTTAACAACAGTTTACAGTATACTTAAATAAATATTAATAAATACAAAACACAGACACACTCTGTACACACACTACAGCTTCATACTTCAGTAATTGTTTTGCAGAAATATGAGCATATTTGCCTTCGGAGTCAAAAATGTATTATTTTGTTTGCATTTATTTCATGAAATTTCACCATTTTCTGATTTGTTTATACCTATCTTTTCTATCTTGTTTATACTTAATCTTGTTATTTGAACCCACTGGGTACGTGAACTTGTACTGCCCCTTTAAGAGACTAGGTTTAGTTTTGCTGGCATCTCCGTTTAGTCTTCAGTCTGCGGTTGCTGATCTGCCTTTGACTCTTGCCTTCTATCCCCCCTTTACACGCAATTGTTTTGTTGCATTTGCTGCACGTTGCGTTGTTTGAATCTTTTTGTGCGAAATACAGCCACACTTTTGACCGTTTACCTTTCGCCATTTTCTCTGTTAAATTGATGGCTAGCTCTGTTTGTGCTTGCTCTGTGAAATGCTGCCTGCTCTTCGCTGTCATAAGACTGTTGCTATGTATTCACCAATGAGCGTGAGCGACACAGGCCAACGTTTACATTGGGAGATGGGGCAGTTTTAAATGTGCCCCACAAAATCAGCCTAGCAGCGGAAAAAATTATTCATTCAGACAGTGTTGCATATGAACGCGTTCATTGAACGAAAGTTCATGAACTCGTTCATAATTTTGGTAAACGTGAACTGAACGTACTGTAATACTGCCTGATGAACGATACTGTGAACGCGTTCATTCTGGTGTCTGTGAACGGCACGTTCACTCTTTTTAATTTCGTTCAATAAGGTGCCAGATTCCTAGAGACATCCAGGCGAAAAACACACCGTTAACAGTCCTGCTGTATCCAGGGTTGCCCAACCAGTCAATCGCTGCGTGAGCTTTTTTTCTACTGTCTATGCCTGGCAAGTGTGAGAGCGCCGAAGTTGCGTAGAGGCCGAGAGCGGTATTGCAGACAGATAGAGATTTCAATCTGGCAACGGCAGCCACCAGTGTCGAAAAATTATAACTCGCAACATATTGAAAAAAAGTACTGAACTAGTTAATTTTTTGAAAACTGTGAACTTAGTTCAACATTTTGAATAATGAACTATGAACTGAACTAGTTCATGTAGAAAGTGAACTTTCCCAACACTGCATACAGATCGAACTCAGACAGATCTACGCCACTAACGTCACTGCTCGTTAGCTATCGCTAGTTTTGTACTGTTTTGGAACCAGCCCCCGTGTTTCATGCTGCAGCCTGAAATAATTCCCGTTGATAAGACAACATTTTACGTAAGTTTTGTTCATTTAGCTGCATGATTTGTTGCTGTTATTTATTTCAAAACGATACTTTTAAAACGATACCGGTGCCTAAACGGTGCCTGAACCGATACTTAAAAAAAAAGCACAAAACGATGATTGACGACATTAAAGAAAGGATTTTTTTATTGCCAAGGCAAAATTTCTTCTTCAAATTGAACAATATATTAACTGTTTAAAGTATACTATAAATATTAAAAATACAGAACACTTGGCTTCAAACTACAGCTTCAAACGTTTTAACTTTAAACTATGAACAATATATTAACTGTTAACAACAGTTTACAGTATACTTAAATAAATATAAATGAATACAAAACACAGACACACTCTGTACACACACTACAGCTTCATACTTCAGTAATTGTTTTGCAGAAATATGAGCATATTTGCCTTCGGAGTCAAAAATGTATTATTTTGTTTGCATTTATTTCATGAAATTTCACCATTTTCTGATTTGTTTATACCTATCTTTTCTATCTTGTTTATACTTAATCTTGTTATTTGAACCCACTGGGTACGTGAACTTGTACCACCCCTTTAACCCTTTCATGCATGAATTATGAAAAAAATGATCTAGATTTTTTTTGTATTGATTTTATTACTCAAAATTAACCTAAACTTGAAATTCATTTTGAATTTTTTAAAAATATGGTTTTATTAAAAATATATTTTACTGTCCACATACGTGGACACCATGCAACAAAGGGATGGTAACGAATACTTACCCAAGGTTAAAAATCATTATTTTCACGTAATTTAGTAATTATTTATGTTGATATGTTTGTTGTATGATTGTTTCTTTCATTTGAACAATGCAAATAAAAAAAAATACCAGGTTTTATAATCAGATTTAATGTCATCCGATTCCTCTGATGCATGACGTCCACATATGTGGACGGTATCCGATTCCTCTAATGCATGCGTCCACGTATGTGGACAGTTGGTTTTTAGGGTGTACAAACTATATTTTACATCAAATTTCATTTTTTTAAACACAGATTTGTTCAGCACACTTTCCCTTACATACTAATATTTTTTTTGCCTGATTTTTCCTTCTTGGGTAGAAGGTTTTAACAGATATGCCTGGAGTATTCAGCACATGCCCAGCACCGTCAGCCATCTTGTCTTAATGATGTCATTACACAGTTAACATTCCAAATACAAGATGATACATATTGTTATTATATTGCTCTGAGTCTACTGACTCTGCCCCTATGTGGTTTGGAGAATATTACTATGATAATCCAGAATAAAATGGAGTTTAATTAACTGTCCACGCATGTGGACCCCATGCACGAAAGGGTTAAGAGACTAGGTTTAATTTTGCTGGCATCTCCGTTTAGTCTTCAGTCTGCGGTTGCTGATCTGCCTTTGACTCTTGCCTTCTATCCCCCCTTTACACGCAATTGTTTTGTTGCATTTGCTGCACGTTGCGTTGTTTGAATCTTTTTGTGCGAAATACAGCCACACTTTTGACCGTTTACCTTTTGCCATTTTCTCTGTTAAATTGATGGCTAGCTCTGTTTGTGCTTGCTCTGTGAAATGCTGCGTTCATTCTGGTGTCTGTGAACGGCACGTTCACTCTTTTTAATTTCGTTCAATAAGGTGCCAGATTCCTAGAGACATCCAGGCGAAAAACACACCGTTAACAGTCCTGCTGTATCCAGGGTTGCCCAACCAGTCAATCGCTGCGTGAGCTTTTTTTCTACTGTCTATGCCTGGCAAGTGTGAGAGCGCCGAAGTTGCATAGAGGCCGAGAGCGGTATTGCAGACAGCTAGAGATTTCAATCTGGCAACGGCAGCCACCAGTGTCGCACCGCCACATTCAATGTTTTGCACTTTGAATGTTGCACTTTCAAGTTCAACCTTAATTTCCTACCTCAGCCAGCAACAAGTGTTAAAGCAACAAATGGGGGAAGGATTTCCCTTTAATGCAAATGTAAATCCTGGTTGGATAAGGATTCAAAATTGGATATGAAGATGAAATCTGACACATAGTTTCAGGGTTAAACTAATACAATAATTACTGTCTGTGGTTCTATATGGGCTGTGGAAATAATTTAGAAAAATTATAACTCGCAACATATTGAAAAAAAGTACTGAACTAGTTAATTTTTTGAAACTGTGAACTTAGTTCAACATTTTGAATAATGAACTATGAACTGAACTAGTTCATGTAGAAAGTGAACTTTCCCAACACTGCATACAGATCGAACTCAGACAGATCTACGCCACTAACGTCACTGCTCGTTAGCTATCGCTAGTTTTGTACTGTTTTGGAACCAGCCCCCGTGTTTCATGCTGCAGCCTGAAATAATTCCCGTTGATAAGACAACATTTTACGTAAGTTTTGTTCATTTAGCTGCATGATTTGTTGCTGTTATTTATTTCAATCGGCTCAGGCACCGAAAGGAAGCACCGAAAGGAAGCACCGAAAGGAAGCACAGAAATCTGTGTTGCATTTCGGTCTGGGTAGGTACCGGTTGTATAGGAACTGGTGCCATATTGGACCGGTTCTCGGTACCCAACCCTACTATTTACTCCTGTCAGGTGATCATGTGACTATTTACCTCTGTCAGGTGGTCATGTGACTATTTACTCCTGTCAGGTGATCATGTGACTATTTACTCTGTCAAGTGGTCATGTGACTATTTACTCCTGTCAGGTGATCATGTGACTATTTACTCTGTCAAGTGGTCATGTGACTATTTACTCCTGTCAGGTGATCATGTGACTATTTACCTCTGTCAGGTGGTCATGTGACTATTTACTCCTGTCAGGTGATCATGTGACTATTTACTCTGTCAAGTGGTCATGTGACTATTTACTCCTGTCAGGTGATCATGTGACTATTTACTCTGTCAAGTGGTCATGTGACTATTTACTCCTGTCAGGTGATAATGTGACTATTTACCCCTGTCAGGTGATCATGTGACTATTTACCTCTGTCAGGTGGTCATGTGACTATTCAATTACATTTTATTTATATAGGAACAAAACATTACATTTGTCTCAAGGTGATTTATAGAGCCCAGGAACTGAGTCCCCTTGGAGAAGACAGGAATAAAAACTCTGTTATTCAGGAAGAAACCTTAAGCAGTCAGGTGATCATGTGTTTACCTGTGTCAGGTGATCATGTAAGGGTTTACTTGTGTCAGGTGATCATGTGTTTACCTGTGTCAGGTGATCATGTGTTTACCTGTGTCAGGTGATCATGTGACTGTTTCTGAGATTATGAGATGGTAACACCAGTCTGTTCTGACCCATCTCTCAGGGCGATTCTGGCGGTCCGATGGTGAGTAAGCAGGGTTCTGTGTGGGTCCAGGCGGGTGTTGTGAGCTTCGGCATCGGCTGCGCCCGGGCCCAGGTCCCAGGAGTGTATGCACGCGTCTCTCAGTACCAGAGCTGGATCAACACCCAGATCACCAGCGACCAGCCGGGCTTTGTGACCTTCACCTCCACCGGGACTGATGCAGACCTGAGTGCCACCTGCACCGGCCTGCCTGCTGTCATCACACCCGCCACCACCCCCGCCACCACCCCTGCCAACACCACACCGGCAGGTAAGTCACACCACCACAACCACCACCACCACCAATCCAGTCTACTTTGTTTGTGTGTGTGTGTGTCCTACCTGTGGGTGTGTGTGTGTGTCTACCTGTGTGTGTGTGTGTGTGTGTGTCCTACCTGTGGGTGTGTGTGTGTGTCCTACCTGTGGGTGTGTGTGTGTGTCTACCTGTGTGTGTGTGTGTGTGTGTGTGTGTGTGTGTGTCTAACTTGTGCACGTGTGTGTGTGTGTGACCTACCTGTGGGTGTGTGTGTTTGTCTACCTGTGTGTGTGTGTGTGTGTGTGTGTGTCTAACTTGTGCACGTGTGTGTGTGTGTGTGTGACCTACCTGTGGGTGTGTGTGTTTGTCTACCTATGTGTGTGTGTGTGTGTGTGTGTGTGTGTCTAACTTGTGCACGTGTGTGTGTGTGTGACCTACCTGTGGGTGTGTGTGTGTGTCTACCTATGTGTGTGTGTGTGTGTGTGTGTGTGTGTGTGTCTAACTTGTGCACGTGTGTGTGTGTGACCTGTGTTTGTCTACCTGTGTGTGTGTGTGTGTGTGTGTGTGTGTGTGTGTGTGTGTGTGTGTGTGTGTCATTTCAATTGTCATTTCAACGTGTTAGTGTGGATGGCAAACATTCTGAAAACAAAATGAAAACGGTAGTGTGGACGGAGATTGTATTTATTGCGAGTATTAGTATGTACCCGGGTTAGTGTAGACAGGGCTTAAGTTTGCTGTAACCTCGTGAACCAAAAGCTCTCATTCTAATTCTAATTCTAATTCCAATTCTAACTCATCATCCATGGTGGCAGGAACACACAAGCCCATTCTCCCGTCTTTTAGCAGCGCGCTAATTACACTAGAGGGCGGTGAATGGGGAGATGTCTGAGGCACTTTGAGTAGAAAACATTTATAAATCCAGATTGGATCTAAACGACTCTAGAGCCTTCACCCACGTAAAATGTGTAACCTTGACTGAACTAACCAGTGTAACATTGACTGATTGACTGAATCTGAGTGTAATATTTTATGATTATTGTTATAGTGTGTAATAATAATTATTAATTGTAAAATTAATCTCATGACTGACCCTGAGCTCTAACCTCATTGTCTTTAAGGATCCGTCTCACAGCTGAATGGTGAGACCCCTCCTTCATCACACACACACACACAAATACACATAAACAGACACACATACATGCACACACAGACACACACACACACACACACACATGCACACACACATACATACATACATACATACATACATACATACACACAAATACATGCACACACAGACACAGAGTCAAACACACACACACACACACACACACACATACATACAT